>NW_009699448.1:17816-36248 GCF_000703405.1 Apaloderma vittatum
GAAATATGTTATGTCACATATTGTTACCTCCAAGGCCGTGTCCAGTTCTGGGCTTATGGTTCAGAAGGGGTGTGAAGAAGCAGGAAAGATCTAGCAGACATCTAAGAAGGTGGCTTGGGCCTAGAACATCTTTTCTGAAAAGAAGATGCAGGAGCTGTGCCTCTTTACTGTGGTAGAAAAGGAGGTTTGAAGACAATCTGGTATCTGCCTAAGACTATTGGAATTGTAGCTACAAGGATGACAGATATGAATTTTCTTAGTAGTGTGACATGATGAAGCAAACTGAAATGGTTGTGAATTGTGGTTTAAGAAGTTCAGAATAAGCTTTAGGGGAAAAAAAGTCTCTAAAACGTTTATGGAGCAGTAGAAGACATTCCTCATTGTGGCCCTGACCTTGCTTACGCTGCCTGGTCATGGAAATGGGATTCTTAACCTGATCAGTGTATATAAAACATTTGACAGAGTGCCTAGTCTACCAAATCTAGGGTATAGTGCTGGTAGCCAGCATGGACATGGCTGACTGAGATTTAGTTCCTTCTACTCTGTAATCCTCCAGTACTGTCCCATCATACTATATGCTCCTAGACTGTTTTGGCTATCCTCATTGTAAAGAAGGAGATGAGTAGCGCGCCCATATCCAGAAAAATAAATTCACGCTTATAGTTAAATTTAAATTTATTTACAGGATATAAGCTCCTCCCAATTTAAAGGTTCGGTGTCGGTTGAGACAAAGATCAAGCTCACGCACTAGCCCTTGACAAAAGAATGATAATCCGGATTATCATACACTCACCTCAATCAAGCCGGGCGTTCCCGTTCTTGTCTTGATTGTTCTCACTAAGGTACCATAAAAAGGGGGGGGTTCCGTTCTCCCTTTTAACCTTGCCAGGGGGTACCTTTGCCAGGTGGGGTTCCCTTTCTCACCTGGTCGACCTTGCCTAGGGATCCTCTAGACCAAGAGGGAGACTTTATGACCTCTTCAGGCCACTGCCACAAGGTAACTCCAACAGAGCCGCTGCAAGAACCCCGTTTTAAAAACTAGTCAATGATGACTGTGGTCAATCATAGCCATCTCAGCTTCTCATTGGCTGCTGGCCAGCTTCCCGGGGGTAACTGAGTCCCAACCAGCTCAAGGTTCATAGACAAGTCTGGACTAGCCCAGGTAGGCAGATTCCCTGGAATCTGCCTAGCAACAACTTAGCTGGGGGGAGGAAACACCTGCCACACTCATGCCATACTCCATTGTGATCAGAGTACATATCCTCACTTTCATCTTACAGAAACATTAATTTGATCAGTTGTCACACAACCTTTACACATTTTGAATTTACACTCTCCCTCCCACCCCTCAACAATTAAAGTAATGTCTCCTGGTATAGCGACTCCACAGCGATTCAGAGGAGATCCAGAGTTGAATGTGATGCAGCCAGGCTGTGCCATTGGCAGGGTCAGAGATCAGTCCCTCACTCTCTTATTTTGTTAGGATACAGACCATCACTTCTAAAATTTGCTAATGCTGTCCTAAAGCTTTACAGCTAATGCCTGCTATTCCCACAGTCTTTTCTACATGATATTATTGGTACTTCTAATTAAAAGGTACTTCTATAACATCTTTCACTAGTTGAATTCTTTATTTTCTGGCTGCACAACTAGAGTATCTCAGGAATATTTGAACAAAAGCTCTCATTCCTACAAGTAGACAGTTGTTCCTTAAGCATCTTAAATTCAGTCTAATGTGTTTTTTTGCTAATAGATGTCTGTGGCCAATTTCTCCATTTATAAAACTGGGTAATTTCTTTTATCTGCTTCAAATGAAATTACAAAAATGGAGTTTTATTACTAAAGAACTCAATATAGTATCATTAAGAACTGTAAAAGCATTTGACAAGATTTTTTTACAGAGCAGATCTGTAATTATCTACAGTAATATGGCAAGGCAGTATATATACACAAATTATACAAGAAGAATTCATTAAGTAAGCACTGATAAAGGTTGGAAGAGAAAAAAAGTGCTGCATAGAAATCTGTACCAAAGTAATGACAGTACATTTTAGTGTACCCATGCTGGTAATAGTGCTCTTCAATATCTTCACCAATGACTTAGGGCACTCTCAGCAGGTTTGCAGATGACACCAAGCTGAGTGGTGTGGTTGACATGGCAGAAGGTCGGGATGCCCTCCAGAGTGACCTGGGCAAGCTGGAGAAGTGGCCCGTGTGATCCTCATGAGATTCAACAAGGCCAAGTGTAAGGTCCTGCACCTGGGTCAGGGCAATCCTCGTTATAAATACAGGCTGAGGGATGATGTGCTAGAGAGCAGCCCCACAGAAAAGGACTTGGGGGTGTTGGTGGATGAAAAGCTGGACATGAGCCAACGATGCGTACTCGCAGTCCAGAAGGCCAATCACATCCTGGGCTGCATCAGAAGTGTGGCCAGCAGATGGAGAGACGTGATTCTGCCCCTCTGCTCTGCCCTGGTGAGATCCCACCTGCACTACTGCATCCAGCTGTAGAGCCCTCAACACAAAAAGGACGTGGACTTATAGGAGCGGGTTCAGAGGAGGGCCACAAAAATGATCAAAGGCCTGGAACATCTCTCCTATGAGGACTGAGAGAGTTGGAGTTGTTCAGCCTGGAGAAGGCTCCAGGAAGACCCTCTAGTGGCCTTCCAGTACCTGAAGGGAACCTACAAGAAAGCTGAGGAGGGACTGTTCACAAGGGTATGTAGCTACAGGATGAAGGGCAATGGTCTTAATCTAGGGCAGGGTAGATTTAGATTAGATGTTAGAAAAAAGTTCTTTACAATGAGGGTGGTGAAGCACTGGAACAGAGTGCACCAGGGAGGTGATGGAGGCCTCATCCCTGGAGACATTCAAGGTCAGGCTTGACGGGGCTCTGAGCAACCTGATCTTGTTAAAGATGTCCCTGCTCACTGCAAGGAGCTTGGACTAGTTGGTCTTTAAAGGTCCCTTCCATCCCAACACATTCTGTGATTTTATGATTCTATGATTCCATGATTCTATTGTTCTACATAAATTGGCTGAACTAGGACTGGTAACAACAACATTAATTGTGGCATATCTCAATTTTTAAATGAAGGCTGTTAACCATTGTAACATTTACCAATATGATTTTGAGAACATAAAAAATATGTGCTTTCTACTTTTGTTGGAGTGTAGCATAGGAGGTTTTTCACGGTCTTTTTGATTTTTAGTATTGCTCAGGTTCAGCGTGGAAGAAACATATAAATTGCACTGAGTGTGCATACCTCAGATTGGAGAATATAATTATCAGGCTATATTTCAATGGAATGATAGTCCTACACTAGTGGAAATAAAGTGTAATCAATGATGATTTTAATACGCAAAAGAACAGAGTCTACTCAGATATTGTTGACTACGAAATGCCACGAATGTGAAATGTATATCGTAGGTACTATTACAATAGTTTTCTTATCTGAAGGTAGCTGTAAAATCTGAAACAAGTCTTACTATATGTGAGCTGTAAGAATGAGATTGGATTTATATAGCAGTTCAAGAGTGCATACATTTTATAGATGTTCTCACAGAAACGTGTATGGGGTGAAAATGAATCACCTGCTTAATTTTATCTACTGCCAACATCAAGATTAAAATGTTGTTTCAAAATATTTATCTTCCCTGTAAAATCTGTGATTAAATGACTGGAGTTATGGTTTATATATGCCTAATCCTAATTTCTCTACCTTTTGAAGGCAGATTAATTATATTCATGGTTCTTTGTCACATTATTCACTTGGAAAGCCTTGATTGTGCATTACATATCAGCATTTCATAACTGAACATCCAAGATAAGCACTGTACTCAAATATGAGACAACTTTATTAAGTATAAAAGTTCTAGAAATACATGTGAATCATAATATGAGGGTTTTTGTAGTTAGAAATAAGTTATCCAGCATTGTGGTAGACTTTTAGTTCTATTGCATAGTTCAAAAATTGTTTTGCATAAAGAGTGCTCATGGCAGAGCTGTGTAATGAAAGCAGTGCTAGGGAGATCAATATACAGATTATTTTCATAGAAGTTAAATATAAGAGAATCTTTCTCAGTTTATCACTAATGAATCACAGAATCATAGAATGGCCTAGGCTGGAAGGGACCTTAGAGATCATCTATTCCAGTCTCCCTGTCATGGGCAGGGATGCCTCTCAACTAGATCAGGCTACTCAAGGCTCCGTCCAACTTGGTCTTGAACACCTCCAGGGAGGGGGCAGCCACTACATCTCTGGGCAATTTATTCAAAAGTCTTGCCACCCTCGTACTGAAGAATTTCTTCCTAAGGTCCAATCTAAATCTATTCTCCTTCAACTTAAACCCATTTCCCCTTGTCCTATCAGTGGACATTCTTGTAAAGAGTCCCTCCCCAGCCTTCCTGTAGGTTCCCTTCAGGTATTGGAAGGCAGCTATTAGGTCCCTCCAGAGTATTCTCTTTTCCAGACTTAACAGTCTCAGCTCCCGCAACCTGTCCTCATAGAAGAAGTGCTCCAGCCCTTGGATCATCCTTGTGGCCCTCCTCTGAACACACTGCAACAGATCCACGTCCCTCTTACGGTGGGGACACCAGAAGTGGACGCATTATTCAAGGTTGGGTCTCACAAGAGCAGAGTAAAGGGGGAGAATCACCTCTCTTGACCTGCTGACCACGCTTCTCTTGATAGATCCCAGGACTCGGTTGGTCTTCTGGGCTGCATGAGCACACTGCCGGCTCATGTTGAACTTCCCATATATTCAAACCCCCAAATTCTTCTCTTCAGGGCTACTTTCAACCCACTCTGTGCCCAGTTTGTATTCGTGCCTGGGATTAGCCCAGCCTAGGTGAAGGACTTTGCACTTCTACTTGTTGAAGCTCATGCAGTTTGCACTGGCCCATTTCTCAAGCCTGTGAAGGTCCCTCTGGATGGCATCTCTTCCCTCAAGTGAGTCCACAGCACCACACAGTTTGGTGTCGTCGGCAGACTTACTGAGGGTGCACTCAGTGCCATCATCCATGTCACTGACAAAGATGTTGAACAGCCCTGGACCCAGAACAGACCCCTGAGGAACTCTTGTCACTGGTCTCCATGTGGACATTGAGCCATTGACCACAACTCTTCTAGTGTGACCATCCAGCCAGTTCTTTATCCACCGAGTGGTCCATCTGTCAAATCCATGTCTCTCTATTTTAGAGACAAGGATGTCATGTGGGACAGTGTCAAACGCCTTGCACAAGTCCAGGAAAATGACATCAGTTGCTTTTCCCATGTCAACCAGTGCTGTAGCTTTGTTGTAGAAGGCCACTAAATTAGTCAGGCACGACTTAGCCCTAGTGAAGCCATGTTGGCTGTCAACAGTGACTCGATTATTTTTTATGTGGCTTAGTACAGCTGCCAGGAGAAACTGTTCCATGATTTTACCCAACTAAATGTGTTTGGACATAACTATGTAGAACATTTTACAGGTTTAACATATTCTTTATCTGCATGGCATTCCATAAACTTTGGTATAGACAAATTTAGTCCAGGGAAGTAAAAAGTTCCTTTGTGCTAGATAAGGATAAAAAGTAGCTAGATAAAAAAATGCATATGCCTGGATCTCTGTGTAGAAAATACATTGCCAGTTTTCCCATTCCATGTAACAGTTTATGGATTTGTCAGCCTCTATGCTGAGCACTGATAAAGAAATAACAGCTAAAAAAAGCTGGTGTGTGATAAGCAACTCACCAAACTTCTGGCTACCAGAATGGACAAAGTAGTTTCTTTACTGCAATCATGTGTGTGAAGTTTTGCTGGTGTTTCATAATGTCATTTGATCTCATGTCTTTATGTTCAGACAGTAGTATGGATATATTTCTTCAATTTCTCCTCTAAGGAGCAGAAGCCTTGAACTCTGCTGCTGTACTGAAAGAAATCAGAAATGTGTCAATACTGGCACTTTAACCTATTTATTCCAGGGTTGGTCCTGGAAGAGTTTACCTACTATTCAATATTATATTGATTGCTGCAAAGATAAAATGTGCTCATGTAACTTTAGCCATGGAATTCAAGATTAGTTTTGTAATGGATGTCCCCTTTATTGGCTGTAAATGGCAAGTAGTTAATGCAAGACTGTTGTACTAGTGCTGTCATATTGTGAGGCTACCTTCTTAGTAGTCCAGATTAAAACAAATGCAAGACATATCTAATCTATAGCATTTTTCTCTTGGTTGTTATCTTCTGAAACGTCTTTATCATTTTCTTCTAAGCTCTGTTTGCCCATATGCTGAGTAACTTCAAATTCCAGTTTTCAGTGAATGTCACACATTCTGATGAACCTGTAACTGCATGTTTCCTTGTATACAATGGTACAGGTGTCCTGTGCAGAACTTCGCTAGTCGTTTGAGAAGGAATCTTGTTCAGTGGTTTGTTGTTCAAAAGAAGTCCTGCTCAGCAACCTGTTGTTTATCTGCTGATGAAGTTACTCAGGCACATTAGTTCCCATTGCACAGTCAGAACAGTTAGGCTGCTCTTCTAGTAGCAACACTACTGCTGTTGTCTGCAGCTGGGATCCAGGTTTTCACTGACAAACATAATAGACATGGAACTTGGTCTAGAAGTCGATGCCATAGAGAGAGGCTCACCTAAGTCAGGCAGCCAGAATTACCTCCTATTGGTTTTCAGAAAAAAACTTTAGATTCTATGCATTGTCACTCCCAGTTATTTTCAGTAGACTGCATTGCCCCGCTGGGGAAAAGCTATTAAAATTTTTGTTTAAAAAAGTACATAAGTTAGAATGAAAGCCAAACAAATGCTCTTTTTCTAACCAAATCCAATATGTGAAATCATTATTAGCACACGGTAGAGTAGCACATCTTTGTATTAAAACAGAAATAAAAATAGCTTCCTTTTGGAAAGATAAGCTCCAGGGTTTACATACATCTTGTGAATTGCTTTTTGTTGTTGACGGTGTTTGCTTTCTTTCTGCATTGCGACTCACAGTTAGAATAAATATATGTTTTGCATGCTGTGTTCTTGATTGCACACTCAGCTTCCTAATAATAGATGGTATAGGAGGATAATAATGATAATGTACCAACACTCTAACACATTCTGTGTAGGTGCAATTAACCATCTACACAGATGGGCTATCAAATTGGTGTTCTGCATGACTGTTGTATAATCAAATATCTTACAGGCTAACACAGCCCTAGCTCAGGTTAACAGTGACAAAGCAATCTTCTCAGCCATTGTGTCTCATAACGTTAGGGCATGTGGAGCAAACAGTAAAATGAGCTGTGCTATTAAGGGCTGGAACAGCATGAAAGGAAGAATAGAGTGGGTTTCAGGGAATTGTAGGATGAATTATGGGAAATTCTTTCATCTATGCAAAATTTAGGATGCCTCCAGGAGGTGATGAGGTAGACACAGGATGGTAGGATGAGTAAAAACAGAGAAGAGAAACATGCCTCTGCTCTTGATGATATTGGTGATCCCAGTAACTGACATATCTCCTTCATATTTTGTAAGATGAAGTAGATTATTAAATTGCATGAGATTTCTCCTATCTTCGGTTCAAAAAGGCACTCAGATAAAGAAAACTTGCCATTTGTATATGGTTCTTGCAAGTGTTGTGCAAGTTCCTTTGCTGTATTTCCGATGGCCATTTTTGAAGCTGGTGCATGTAGTCCTGGTCAATCTGTTAAACTGTATTTTGAAATAAATAGAAAAAATCATGAAGGGAACAAATTTGAAAGATTTTTTCTTTCTGAATTTTCAGTTTATAACTTTTCTTTCATAACATTTTGGTCACAGTGAAATAAAGGTAAGATTTACGAACATATTGACAAACATAAATAAGAACAGCAGAGGATCTGCTAACAAATTGACTAGAGCATTTGGTGCTAAGCTTAACTGCTAGATTAGCATCAGTAGTGGAAGGAAGTCACTGCTCTGTGCTACAATGATCTCGAGAATTAGTGTAATATGTATTTCTTAAGGACTCCTCACGTACAGAACAAAATTTTGGTAATGGATAGTTTTCTCAAGAATTCAGTAATAGCTTAATAAAGAAAATTTTATCATATTTTTTTTTTCTGTGAAATTACCAATACTGTCATGTGCTGTGGTTAGAATACCAGATTAGATGTATAGTTTCTTTAATTCAGCACACTACTGCTTCTGGTCTTTGAGAAGATCTGCACATCTTTGTTACATCTGTAAATAATTTAATAAATTAATAAATTAATTCTTTATATCAAGTTCAACCTCAAACACTCTATACAAATGTTACATAGTGTCAAGGGTCAGGTCCAGGCTGGCCACTGGTGCTTTGTAACCCCTCTCTCTCTTTAGAGGGGAAGGAAAAGGGAATGAGACAGAGAGACTTATGGATTAGAAAGGAAAACTAAACCAGTTTTAGTAAATCAATAATAAAAACAACAAAATAACTATAAGTATGTACAAAACCAAAATCAAACCTGACTCCTCTCCAATAGCAATCACCACTGATGCTGCAGAGCAGGTGACGCCAGGGAAGTCCCAGGCTCAGCAGCAGAGGGGAGCTGGATACGGGACCTGAATTCAGGAACTCAGAATCGGGATCTAAGGTAGGTGATCAGACAGAGTCCTCCTTGGATGATGGCCATTGAAGAAGAGGCCTTAACCCCCACAATCCCTCAGCTTTATACTGAGTATGATATATATGGAATGGAATACTCTTGTTGGTCACCTGTCCTGTCTGACACTCACCGGAGGTGCAACCTTGCACTTCCTTGTGACCCCTCTTGCTACCCAGCACCCCCAGCATGGCACACGAGAGCCTTGGTCACTATAGGAACAAGTATAAGCAAGTGCCTTTCTGCATCCCAATCCATGGCAGTAACTATAAACATTAGGTGTTACCACTTCTAGTAGCACTGTCTGCAAAAACATGCTGTTAACTTCAGAAAGTGCGGTCTCTTAGGAGAAACTGAGCTGAAAAGCAAAATTACTGAAGAGCATTCAGTTTAGTTCAAACCACAACACATAGTTCCTTCAAACTTAAATGTATTTTTGTATCCCTGAAGTATGAAATGAAAAAGTCAAGATCTGCAGTTCTCTTTCTTTTCAAAAGAGAGTTCACCAGCATCCTTCTGGACATTGCGTCCATGAATAAGGTCAGTTGAAGCTAGAGTGTTAGCAGAATACATGCATTGCCTTTTTTTATTTAAAAGTTGTGACTCGTTAAGCTTCTTGTGATTATGTCTACAGTAGCTATTTTATCCTATTTTTTTCCCTTTTAATTAAAATAATAAAACAAAATTATACATAGTACTTTAAATAAGAGTTTTAAAATGTATAAACATAGGAATGCAGTATTGAATCCTGACCCTAAAACAAGCCTTAATATTGCTTTAATATTAATGGAAGCAAATACCATCCTGAATACTTTTGCTTAGGCATCCATAGAAAACCTCAGTACATCTTAATGTAATTTAACCCCAGTAGGTAGCAAAGTCCAACACAGGCACTCACTCAAACTCCCCAGGTGAGATGGGGGCGAGAACTGGAAGGGTAAAATGAGAAACTAATGGCATGAGGTAAAGACATTTTAATAGGTAAAGCAAAAGCCACACATGCAAGCAAGGCAAAACAAGGAATTTATTCACCGCTTCCCATGGGCAGGTAGGTGTTCAGCCAGCTCCAGGAAAGCAGGGCTCCATCACACATAACCATGAGTTGGGAATACAAACATCATCACTTCAAACTTCCCCCCTTTCTCCTTCTTCCCCCAGCTTTTCTTGCGGAACATGGCATCACATGGTATGGGACATCCCTTTGGTCAGTTGGGGTCAGCTGTCCCAGCTGTGTCCTCTCCCAGCTCCTTGTGCACCCTCAGCCTCCTTGCTGGTGGGGAGGAGTGAGGAGCAGAAAAGGCCTTGACTCTGTGTAAGTTCTGCTCAGCAGTAACTAAACATCCCTGTATCATCAACAGTTTTTCCAGCAAAAATCCAAAACATAGCCAAATACCAGCTACTATGAAGAAAATTAACTCTATCCCAGCCCAACCCAGTACAAATCTAGGTATGAAAAATAGCAAAATACCTTGTCCTCAAGTCAGGCCATAGCTTGCTGTCTTTCTCTCCTGATGCTGTTCTTCTTAACACACAGATGGTGGAGGCCTTCTGGCCTTCTGCTGAAAGGTCAGGCAGCACCTCTTGGCTTCCTTGAGGGCACTGCTCAGTCAGAAGTTGATAGTCTTTGCTAGATGTAGACACAACGTTAAGCCTGTAGTATATACTGTGCTTTGTATTTTTAAGTTCTTCTGGGGAGGAACCTATGTTCACCTTGAGTGTATGTACAACTTGCAGAATAAGCAGTCATACCACTGTTAGGTTTCTTAACTATGGTACAGGTTGTAATAACTACATAAAAATTGTCCTCAAAATTTTTGCTGGAATGACTTATTCCTCCTTCTTCCTTGTTTCCTGGAAAAATATTAATGATTCCCTTTTCAAATTACCTGGAGGGGAAAAAAAAAAAAAGAAAATAATGTCTCTTACAACAGTTAAAACAGTTAACTGTGTAATTCCTGGGCAAACCTATGTTTGTGTGTCTGAGAGCTACCGAGTTTATATTTCCATGTGCATAATATAGTGATTGGTATGGAAAATTGTGTTCATAATGGCTGATTCACTGTTTATACTTCTTTTACAAAATCCATCAGTCATTCTAGGAAAGCGTCATTGTTAAAGAAAATTGTTTAATCTCCTGATTAACATTGAATTACATTTTTGCCTCTTTAAGTTGTGGAAGGAAAAGTTAAAATACATCTTGATAGCCTATAAATAATATGTGGGGAAAAAAGTTTTCTGTCAGTTGTAGTCTCTTCAATCTGTAAACAAGAAGTGTAACAAAATCCCACAGCTGGAAGCTAGGTACAGACAAATCCTGACTTGAAATAAGTAAGGATGATTAATCATTGAATCACCTGGGGATAGGGAAGACTCTGTCATCTGTAATTTCCAGATCAATATCAGGTATCTTTCCAAAACAAAAACTTGAGTGTAGCTGAAAATTCTGGGCTTGATACAAGAAATCCAGTAGTGGTCAGGCTATTTATATTTTTCTATTTTCCTTAACCTTATAAATTTATAGGAAACAATCAAAGCTCAGTGGGTGGTTAAGTACCTTTTTAGGGAGATATAGGGGTTAGGCATAAATATTTGAGTAGTTCATCTGAATCTGAACCTTCTGAAAAGTCTTGTTCTTCTGAATAAAGCCTTGTTCTTCTGCTAAGGACAAATTATTGGCTTTACGTACAGTTGTCAAGATAACCTTTTGAATCCTATGTTGATGCTGACACTGCCATGACCAGTACTCTAAGGAATTTTTCTTGACTTTATTAACTGTGCTGTTTTGCTTCTTGGACACAGGAGCTGCAGATGTAGCTGGTTTTATTGCAAAAGAACCAAGCATGGACATAATTTCAGTAAAGTTTAGCAGCAGAGTATTTCCACCTTTTACTATGTTGCTTCCTCCTTTTAATATTTTATAGTTTGGTTTTAAATTATATATTGAACGCAACTTATAAAGATCTATAAGACAGATAGAAAATCACACTGGCTACTTCCCACTTTATTTTTTTTTAAATTATTTTTCAGTACTTTGTACTTACATATATACTTAGATTTGTACCTAGATGTTTTGATTTTCTCCTTTCAACACAGGATTTCTCTGTGGATAGCACAATGTAATATGTCCACATTGGAATTCTCTGATATTCTTTGCAAGCCATTAATAGGACCTGTAAAGTTTGGATCTTATCTTTTGTGCCAATGATACTAATTTCAAAATCAGTAATATTTGCTCTTTAATTGTTACAAGCACAGATTTTTTTTTATTGGCCAGGTTTGGAGGGGGAAAACACAGCTACACTGTAGTGGTCTTAAGATCAGATTAAATGGTGGGGGAGGAAAGGAGAAACCAAAATTACTAAATAGCAGTCATAGAAAAGAGAGAGATAGGAATCTGGGGAAAAAAAAAAAAAGAAATGAGACACTGACAGCAAAATTGGTTAGTAAATAAGACACCTGGAAACAGAAGAGACTTATCAGTAAAATATACTTTAATTCCTCTGCATGTAATGCAATAGTTTTCTGAATATATAGCCTAATGTCCTCTCCACTACAGTTTTAAACATGAAATTATTCTTCCATTTTTTTCTGAAAATATTTATGCATTATGCCCTAAACATATGACGTGCATGAAGTTTATAAACCATCTCATTACAGAATTCACATCAGGAGTGTTTCTTGCTTGCAGTCATCCTGCAGAAGTTCTTGCAGCATCTCTATGCTAACATGAAGCCAAAGGCAAAAGAAAAAGATGTCTGTGAAAGCTGCTCTGAACTAGATATGGTCCAGTAGGTTACGTACTTTGGCTTGAGCTCAACTTTTATATACGTATGTCACGTCCCACCCAGGAGGAGGGATGACAAGTGACTTAGATTTGTAATTCCCCAACAGAGTGGACCATAGTGAGACAAGTCTCAAGGTCCATACACAAACATTAATTAATTTCTCACAATATATAGATCGGACTCATGATAATCAGTTTTAGTTACAAGGCACATGAGGGCAGGCCTTATACTATGACTTAATGGCAAACAGGAAAAGGCCAGGGATACGATAAACTGCAGCAAGCTGCATGTTACTTAATGATAACAAGGAAAAAGGACATATAACAACTTCTAACAGGCAGTGTTATACTTAACTGCAGAAAGAAACTTAAGCATAAACTAAGTAACCAGTATGATAGGCGTTGCGTTACTCAGTGTGAAGGGGAAAAAGGGAGAGAGAGTGGAAAGAGAGATGGGGAGAGAGGTAGGGAAGAGACAGAGATCACTGGTCCAGGTTCCTGTGTTGGTCCTGCCAATGAGGGTTCAAGGATGCTGTCATCTTTTCTTCTTCTCCTGCACTTTTCTTCTTGGTGTCTTTGTCTACATGCTGCTTCTTCTTCTTCTGTCTCTCGTCTCTTCTGTCAGTTGTCTTCTGTCAGTTGTCTTCTATCTTGTATCTTCTCGAAATTTTGCACTTCATTGTTTACTACCATATGCGATTGCCCTATCTCCTTGGGAGATATACTACGAGACAAGGCCATCCTGCCTCTGCAAGATTTCTGATCTCATGCCTCTTTGGGCCAAAGCTGTCTGAGGCATCTGTCTGTTGCTTCCCTCTGCCACATTCCATTTGGCACTTAGCAGTTTGCCACACAGGACCAAGCTGGGGGTTTGTAAAGTGCCAAGAAGTGTTTAAAGCAAACATTCACGCATCTGTCTGCTACAATGTGTGCCCATTCATCCTCTGTAAAATGAGGTAACAGTATTGTCTGAGCTCATGAAGTGAACATGGATACATGAGGCTGTTACATGTAGCAGTAATGACAGCCAAATAAATGGGTAGGTTCTGATTGTATGGGCCTGTGTGCTTGCATGGAGTGAGAGGGTGCACGATATGTTAGTGACTTTAATGGGATGTGCCTGAGTGCATGGTTGCCTTTGGACATCAGCAATGATCATAGTGACAGTTTGATGACAGAATTCAGGCACTGAGATACTCCAAGGAAGAAACAAGCTGCTTTGGATGATCTCTATACATAGTCAGGCTTTACATAGTTGCATGGCTTTACAATTTTGCATTTACAGTGAAAGCTACTAAATATTTTTAAGATATGAATTTGAGAGTTTTAAAAAAAGAAGATTTCTATCCTTTTTATATCAGCTTATTGCAAACTTGAATTATGAATTCATTAACAATTTAATTTTATACAAACTTCTGAACATCTGAATGTTCATGCCTGAGTTATGGCTTTGTGTTTGTGATACATAAATTTACTGTTCTGTAGGGTCACACTTTCATGGCCCAACAATGTGAAAGCATCATTTCAAAAGATGTTTTAGAAGTACAGAGGACAAATTTGCACAGAATTTTTGCTTATAAAGTGAATTGTAGCTCTACTTGAGAGTTATTTTGGAGAAAAAGTCAGTACTTTGATCATACTGATGATTTAGTGTTTACTGTCTCCTATCCTTCTTTTGTTGTGCTACAACTTATAAGAAAATAGTTTTAGTTTAAGTTACAGCAACTAGTTCCATTCTAGGGATATTTGCATGTTGCTACCCTGAACATCACTATATGAAGGACGGAACAGAAAGATTTTCCTTTGATGTAAAAATGATTTCCCTTTGCTGAAAGGCATGTTGCTTGAATAGTTTTAGATCACATTCAGAGACTGTTTGTAACATTACGTATTATTCTGTAATAAGTTTGGTGGAAGATTAGTGATGAATATTGCCAAGTTACAATTATTTTAGAATATGAACGTGTGTTATACTTGCTTTGCTTATGGAGAATGAAAAGCATTCCTTGAAACTGAGAATATTCAGGTTCAGTGTTAGGAATTCATCACTCGTACATGACCCAAGGAATCAGCCTAATTTTAAGGGAGTGAGCACTAGCATGGCCTATTTATTTCAGCTGTAGTAGCTCTTAAACTAAGGGCAAAGATCTACTAACATGAGTTATCTTCCATTAGGAAGCAACACTATACGTTACTGGTGCTCTGATTTTATCTGAGTGTCAAACATCAGCTCTTCACCTTCTTTTCACCTTTAACTTCTTCTTCTGTTATTTAATCACAAATCATTCATTCATTTCCTTGCAGAGGAAATCCTATTATCTTTCACTTGAATTGTAATCTTAACAAATGGTTAGTGAAGTTAGAGACTAAAGGTATTGTTTTTGGAGGAAGAGTCACAGAGGGGGGTTCCCACCACTGGACTCAACACAAACATTTAGACATCCAAAATCTAAACATCTGTATCTGAATTAGTTGTCCAGAAACTCTTTATATTCAAAAGAAAGACATAAGCATCTTTAAAGCAACAGACTACCTGGCTAGTTTTATTCATCTACTGTAGCAGGAAAACATAGTAGTAGGAGTTTATAGAAAATTGTTAATTTTCGATGTCTATGATGTGGAATTTCAAAGTTTAGTGACATGAATATTGATTGTTGTATCTGAGAAATGCTACTTTCAGATGCATAGACTTTCTTACGGAAAATGTTTTAAAATTAATTTTTTAAAGATGATAATATTGTTTGGCAGTGTTTTGTAACCAAAGAAAATTACGAATATTCTTCAGTTGCTTTCTATATTATAAAATATTGTGGTATTTTGTGTTAAATACCATCTCCTCACCTATATATTGTTCTAGCCCTTAGTTATGCCTTTCCTAATTTTTCTGAGCGATAAGAATTGAAGTTGGAAAATACACAGACATTTTAGGAATAAATGGAAGGAAGAGGGCATAATGTCTCAGCAGGCAGGTTACTAAACCAGTGAGAGTGAGTTAACTCCCAGTTAAACAGCCCTATATAGCTTCAGGGTTTTAAACTGAAGCATCGTAAATGTTGGCTTACACTCTTCAACTAAGATGTAGTTATTTTGAAATGTAATAGATATTTTCGTAGCATAGTAAATATTTTAAAGCAATTTTTGAGTCCCTCCAGTCAGGTGCATGACTCATTAAGAACAAAGTTAGTCTTCAGTTTAATCTGGGTGTTCCTCAGAATAACTGTATGAGGCATTCATGGCAAGGTGCTGGATGGTTGAGGAGCCGCAAGGGCTTCTGTGAGGAGACCTCGTTCCATCTGACTCCAATGGCCCCACTATGGGACACACCAGAGCCCTTCAGCCACAATGGTGGTGGCTCTGAGAAAATGTGTTTAAGAAAGGGCAAAACAC
The DNA here is from genome assembly GCF_000703405.1 of Apaloderma vittatum. Taxonomy (NCBI): domain Eukaryota; kingdom Metazoa; phylum Chordata; class Aves; order Trogoniformes; family Trogonidae; genus Apaloderma; species Apaloderma vittatum. The sequence goes on from NW_009699448.1 coordinate 33,593, forward strand.
TGCATGGTGGCATGAGGGATGAGAAAAATTGAGAGAGGAACATCTGTACAGGCATGAAGGTCAGTAGGAAGAAGGAGGGGAGGAGGTGGGTGCTCCAGGTGGTGGAGCAGACATTGCTGTGCAGCCTGTGGTGAAGACCATGGTGAGGCAGGCTGTACCCCTGCAGCCTGCAGAGGTCCATGATGGAGCAGATGTCCATGAAGGACCCCATCCTCGAGTGGAGGAAAAGTATGAGGAGGATGTAGCTGCAGAGAGGAGCTATTGTGGACCAATTACAACTCCCCATTCCCCATCTCCCTTTGCTGCTTGGGGTAGAGGGGCTTGAGGAGACAGGAGTGCAGGAGTACAGCTGAGCCTGGGAAAAGGGGCAATGGGGGGAAGGCATTTTAATTTCATCTTTGTTTCTCACTACCCAAATCTATTTTAACTGACAATAAAACCTATTAATTTTTTCCAAGTTGAGTCTGTTTTGCTCACGTTGGTAGCTGATGAGCACTCTCCCTGTATTTGTCTTGATCCCTGAGCTTTTTCATCCCATTTTGTCCTCCTGTCCTTTGAGGAGGGGGAGTGAGTGGGCAGCTAGGTGGATGTTTGGCTCTTAGCCAAGATTAACCTACCACAGAGGGGATATGACAATCTCTTTGAATATGATATAGCAATTAATCAGGATTTTGTGGATAAGCCAAAGGAAGCAACCTGTTTGATGAAAAGATTCTTGTTATATTCTGGGATTAGGAGACACAGAACCTGTGTTAAGGTTTGGGTGTTTTCAAAGCTCTGCAAGAGGAAAGAACGATATTGATTGTGACAAAACAGAAGATTACTTCTGTCGTTATGTCAAAAAGATGAGATACTGGATAGGAGATGTTGCTAACAAAAAAGGAAGAAAAGATAGAACCACGAAAAAGACGAAGTATAAAATTGCACTGATTTTAACAGAGAAGAACAGACTTGATGAAAATAATGCCATGCTGTAAATGAGATTGTTTGCTTAAAACAGTTGAAACAACATCTATATATCACAGGATTTGTTGAGCATGATCAGCAGTTCTGGCCAGTCCTGGCTTGTCCTGTCTGGACTACTGGGCTTGTAACTTAGGTTTGGGATTTCTGCAGACAACATAAAAGGTGCAACAACACCAACAAGTAGAAAATTTGAAAGATTTATTGAGCAAGGCGTAATAAGCAATAGCTAATGAAAGGATTGTGTATTAGAGAGAAGTAGAATGCTTAAGAGAAAGGGGAGAGAAAAGAAGAAAGGGGAGAGAAAAGAAGAAAGAGGAGAGAAAAGAGGAAAGAAGAGGGGAAAGGAGGTAGAAAGATCACCACTCTGTGCCAACATCGTCCAGTGTTGGATCCAGGGTGGTGGAGTGCAACCCATAGCTCAGTAGGTTGCTTTGTTATAGTGTTCAGCACAGCTAGCCCCCTCCTGCAAGTGGAATCTGCTTTAATTTCCACACAGGTGCTGTGGCATCTTCCAGAGATTTCCGCAAATTAGTCATGGGGGGTTGCTTCAGGGGTCTCTGGTGTTCTTCTGGGGATTGAGTTCCTCTGTAACTTGTCTGACTGTAGGCGAGGTTCCACCATCACGTTTGTCCATTGATATGATCAAGTGAAGTCAACCAACATATGAAGGAGAGAGACCGTTCCTGCAGGAGCCCATTCCTGTGATCTCTGGGAATCAGACCCAAGTGGTAAGATAAGACAAGGACCACGGCTGAGTCATCTTTCTTTACAGTCTCTCACACAGCTGCCCTCTATACTTTTGATACTACCTTATTTTTGTCAGTTTATCACAGAAAGTTCATTTCAAATTTTTTCCTCACCCTTCACAATGTGTTTTTCCTCCATTGATTTGAGATCAATTTGGCACTTGGTCTGCTGGTTCCTACAAGGCCAGATCTATGGCAAAAAGCATTTTAATTATCTCTTTCTCATCAGTGAACTGGCAGGAGGTTGTTCAACTTGTCCTCTCACTTCTGTTAGTCATCCATCTTTACTTTCCAAAGGACTGGTGTAAGTCTTTTAAGACACCTAGTCTGAAATCAGTCAATATGCTACATCATTGCTTTCTTAAATCTACCATACACTCTCTACCATTCAACAAGATTGATAGGACACGAGCATGACGGTTTGGGACTTTGGCTGTTCTTGAGGGCTGTAAATAAAAGAAACAACAACCTATTATGTTTGTCTCTTCTGTGTGTAAATATAAGGAAGCAGAAAAAGACAAGTGTCTACAATGCAAATGCATATGCATACATTTCTCTGTGTGGGTGGAAAGCTGACTGTGCAGTGACTTAATTTGTGAGACCTAGATACTTACCTTGTGGGCTGCAGCAGACTAGACTGATATTTAAAGAGCTGCACTTGAAAACATGGGTTTACTCTTTGCCCTGCTGTGAATTTTGTGGCTGACTTTTGGTTCAAATTTCTGGCTGTAGTTACCTAAATAAAAAGCTGGCTTTGAGATGTGTTTGTTCAGTGGGAGATTTGGTAATATAATAAAGAGACTACTTAAACGTTGCCTAAATATGCATATATGTGTCAGTTTTAAATTATTAGTTTTACATCTCTGTGCTTCTTATCCTTAGCTGAAAAATGACATAATGTTTATGTCGTAGCGTTAGGGCTGGGCCGGCCTCTAACACGGACA
>NW_009699449.1:0-6529 GCF_000703405.1 Apaloderma vittatum
AGGTGGCGGGGCTGTGGACCGGACAGCGGAACGGTCCTTGCCCTGGAACAGACCCAAGGAGAGCAGGTCTCCGGGTGATGCTTCCTAACGGGGGAAGCCAAGGGAGGTGGGAATAAGCGTCTGGAAGTAGTTTCACTGAAGGTTTGCGTCGAGAGTACTAATTCCTGGAAGGGAAGCTTGTGTGTACGTGCTAAAAAAAGAGCTGAAGTGCAGAGCTGCGTGGAGACGAGTCCTGGTCTCTCACCTGAGCTAACTAAGAGTTGCTTGTCTGTTGTGATGGGTGTTACGAAAGGGCAGCGCGTGCATCACTTTTATTTCATTAAGTATTTTTTTCTGTTCTGCAGCTAGTGGCATTCTGGCGATTGACAAGGCCAGGGAGCCCATCACCTTAGTACTGGCAGAAGATGGCACCATTGTGGATGACGAAGATTACTTTTCGTGCTTGCCCTCTAATACCAAGTTTGTGGCACTTGCCAAGAATGAGAAATGGTCCAGCAAAAGCCTAGGTACTCTGGGGATGAGGGAGCGTGGATGGGGGTGGCTGTCTCGGTTGGATCAGGACTGACGCGTGAAACTGATGACTCTTGTGTCAGACAGTGGAACAGCCTGGCTCTCTGAGTCTGTGGATGAAGTAGACAGTGGTGCAGAGAAGTGGAAGCAGCTGGCCCGGCAACTGAAGGATGACCTGTCTAATATCATCTTGATGTCTGAAGAAGACCTCCAGGTACAGCGGGGAAACCTCTAGTCCCTGTCTTTGGCTCTGCCCATCATCCATATATCTCAGTAGATGGCAGAGAACAGAATGAATAAACAAGATCTCAAGCTTAATTCATCTGCTGCTGTTTGGCTGTGGTGCTAGAGTCAGTGTTCTCCTCGGGTGTCTGAGGAGAATGCTCTTAATCACCAAGTGTCCCTCAGAGCATGTCTTTCCAGTTCTGGCAGGAGGCTTGTTTGTACTGTAATCGGTGTGATGGAATGAGTTACTCGGGCAGCCAATGTTACAGGACCACTCTCCTTGTTTTAAGGTGCTTATTGATGTACCACGTTCAGACCTGGCAGAAGAACTTGCCCAAAGTCAAACCAAAATCCAGGTATTGCAGGACACCTTGCAGCAGGTGCTGGACAGACGAGAAGAGGAACGCCAGTCGAAACAGCTCCTGGAACTCTACCTAGAGGCCTTGAAAAATGAAGACAGTATCTTAAGCAAAGTAGCAGGTAGGGAGCATGAGGATGCTAGAGAAGGAGCCTTTCGGAGATGCCTGAAATAGTTGAGTGGAATAAATAAGGCAGTGAATGAAGGACCAGAGTGAGTCACTTGCACATGTTTGATGGAATAGTTGGTATAGTGTAAGAATTCTCAGACTGGGTGACACAAGGAGTCCTCTCACTGCCGCATCACATTTCTCACAATGCCTGAAAATAGAGTACTGGGAGAAAAGCTTAAATCATGTAGTCATCCTTAACATTGTGGATTTCTTAAGTTAGAAGCTGCACCTAGATAGAATGTGTATTTAGTAAGCTCAAAACCTTCAAAGCAGTCCAGGCCATTTTTCCTGTCCTGTGTTTGTCATGGCCTATAATGATTCTGCTGCGTTTCAGAAGCTGAAGCTGTACCAAGAAAGGAGATGGATGTGGTTGACACAGGTACCAGCAGTACAGGCACTTCAGCCAAAACGGCGCTCAGTGACTACATCCTTACTGCTTTGACAGAGAAACCTGCTCCAGAGCTCTGCTTGGACAGTCAAGATCTAGAGGTGGGTGAGAATGTCATAATCGTATTCTGGCAAATCTCTTCCTCTGGAGAGACTGGTTCTAGGGGAAGTTGCCCTTGATTCTGGAGGCTCTAATGTCAATATATCTCAAAGTGGTGAGATTTAATATATTTCTCTTCTTCCATAACACTACTCCCTGCTTGGAGCTTCTCTGCAATAGCCAACTGACACTATTCCAAGTACTCTAGTTTGTCCTCTGAAAAGCCACAGAATAATTATGGTTTCGATCTCTGCCAAAATCTAGTCAGCCAATGCTTCAGCTGTTTTACCAGCAGTTGTTTGGGTTTTTTTTTTCTGTATGCAGATGCATCTAGCTACATTTCTTTTATACAGTGTAAATAAGCACCTAGCTTGGAAAGTCTAGGTAAGCTTTGAGAAAGTGTCTTCCTTCTAATGCTACAAACTTGCTACTCTTGCTTTTCCCTGCTGTAGACACTAAGTAACTGCTTTCTGTTCCTTTGAACACCTGAATACAGCTTCAAGTTCTGAGTGGTGGTAAAATATTGAAAATCCACCAGCCCACAGATAGATGATCAAAGCTGGGAACGTCTTCACTACCAACTTGCCAGTAGTCTCATTACTCGGTGTCTCATTACTGATGCTCCTAGTGTGGGCAGAGGGGTTAGTGGTGGAGGAGAATCAGTAGAAAAGACTCTTAGAAATCTGTCTCATTACAGCTGGTCTTGAAAGAAGACACACAAGCCCTGGCCTCAGCTCTAAGATGGGACAAGCAGAAAGCTGAAGCTCTGCAGCAAGCCTGCGATCAGGAGCTCTCCAAGCGTCTACAACAAGTGCAGGCTTTGCATTCCCTAAGGAGTACATCAAAGGGCAAGAAAACACTGCCCATGGGAGACTGGCTTAGTTCAAAACGCAAAAAATGAAGACTGTAGTGCTGTTTGCAGCTTTTTTGGAGGTGATTTGGGGTTTTTTTGCATTAAAAAGCAAAGATACATCCTGGGAGCCATAGTTTGCTGGTCATACTGTGGTATGGCTGTAAAATCTGGACATTGTCCTGAGGCTTAAACTCCTGTGATGACGCAAATCATGTGTAACCAAAGGGATTTTGACTTTTTGCAGAGTACTAGAACAATGATATTGCTAAACACAGCATGTAAGGGTTCAGCTTTCAATACCTGGTTTAGAGTCAGAAGCTTCCATCTCATAATGACGGATGGAGCTTCTGAAGCCCCAGGCAGTTTGCTTGCTTTGACCTCCACCGTATTCAGTGCAAAGGGTGGAAGGAAGAGCTTTGGAAGACACTGTGAAGCACAGTTAATGAACAGGGCAAAGGGGTTAGCAAGCTGCTGTCTGGCTTTAAGCTCCAGCTTGGGATCTAGGAACTTGAATTCTCTTACTAATTTCATCAGCTAAAGTAAATTCAAATTCCTTTAACTTTTGTGCTTTTTCAGTAAGGAACTCCTGCCTCTTGGGTGCAGTGTAAGCACCACCTTGTAAAAGACAGCTAAGGTGGAAATACTTGCTTTGTAAGGTTGTGGAGCAGAAGACACATATTTCGCCTGTCTGTATTACTTTTGTATTAACTGGCTTATCTTTAAATTTGTTACAAGTCTTTCTAATATCATTAAAACCTTTTTAATGTACTGTTGGACTAGTTTTGATATTTCCACCAGCTGCTGTGATTACAGAATATGCTGGTAAGTACAGAATGACCTTCAGGATAGAGGAAGCAATTAAATACAGAAGTGCTCTGTATTTAACCTGTCCAAAGTATTTAAGTAGAATGCGTGTTCATACTGGTGACACTGCACCAGAATTCTGATGTGGCACAATCTCTTCTTCTTGATTTTATTTGATCAAGATTATATAGTTAGAGCCTACAAAAGGCATATTTTTTCCCTATCCACTACTGCTTAGTAGCTCAAATACAGAGCAAGAATAAAAGGGACCAGATGTAGCGAGTCCAAAGCATTACTCTTTTTGCACTGTGTCATGTATAGCTGAGTGACTCCAGTCCAGAGAACGCACTCTTCTTGCAAGAGAATGGTTTTAAACAAGGAGCAATGCTACCCCTAGAAGTTCTTAAGGGTGATCAAAAATATTGTCATCTGGTACCTTCTTTATCTTAGGGTAGTACTGAAGGTATGAGTCTTACTAAAATGAGAACCTGATGATTTTAAACTTGGGTTTGGGGAATTGCCCTAAGCTGTATCCTTCAGAAAGGAACAAGTGACTTCAAGGAAAAGTTTGCCTCATGAATCAGGGGCTGAGCAAGAAAAACAGTGTTAAAGTGTTTCCTCTTTTGCTGCATATTTTAGACTATCTTGGCAAGCATATTGTTATTGATAAAGCTGGCCCACGCAGTAGTTTAAGCAGCCTTCTCATTTCCCTTGGCTCTATCTGTCTAATACCTTATGTCTTCAAAAACCTGCTGCTTTTGGACCTGCAGCATCTGGTCACCCTCTGTCACTCCAGCAGAGGGCAACGGCGATGCATTGCTGGGTACCACGCTGGAGCCATCTTACTGGAGTCAAATCAGAAATGTAGTGTAACCTACCGAAAGTGAAAACTGTACACCAGCACTATCACAGGTGGAAAATTACACAAAACACATTTAATTGTCAAGGCAACAAGTGAGAGATAGAGCTATCAAACAAAAATAAAATATTCAAAATACCGAAGCCAAAAGTATCAAAAATGGAAGCAAGGAGGAAGTCACAGAATTATTGAGGGCACTAAGTAGCAGCGTGGAGGGAATTGCACATATTGAGGTGCAACGGATGGTTGGTGAGAATGTTCTACTTAAAAGTATTTAAAGGATTTTCTTTTTAATAACAGTAAGATGCCTTTTTGTGAGGAATTAAGGCGTTTTGGCTGTAAGCTTTACTGAATTCTGACAGACCTTTCATTTTTAGAACAAAAAAAATCCAACTAATCATGTTCAGTTAAAAAACTGAAGGTCATTACTGTTGATAACCTGCAAGAGGAATCTCTAATAGGCTGACTTTGGTTCCTTTAGGATAGTAAGAGAAAATGACCAGAGGCATTACTTGAAAGGTAAATCATGCCATGTTGGAATCTTCACTTTCAACCACAGCTGCTTCTTGTTCCTCAGAAGTTCTCCCTCCTTTAGGTGCACTGGACTTCCTTTTCTTCTTCTCCTTTTGCTCCATGTTACTTGATGCGAGCTCTTCACTCTTCTGGGTGATATACTTTAGCTGAGAACAATGAACTAATCGGTCATCTACTGAGGAGCCAACACAGCAACATTAGCAGAATGTTGTGAGACAGAAAATACAATGAATCTCACCAAAGAATTGCTCCTTCTAGCCAAAAGCTTCACATCTTCTGTAGTGACTGTGCTTCGTTTTGCATGCCTGCACAAAATTAAAACATACCCCTTAATGTGTCTGCCAATATTTGTTGTAAGAGGCTGTACAGCATCTAATTCAGAACTGAAACTTAACAGGGACCCACTAAACTAAGCATTTTTTCCCACTATACCATTTTTTCCACTAAGCATTTTTTCCTATTAAGCATTTTTTCCCACTATAATACACATAAACCTATTTTACAAGTTTGTACGTGAACATCTAAATTCCCTCATTTCCTGTGTAAAACCAGAAGAATTGCATTTTTTTTCCTACTAAGCATTTTTTCCCACTATAATACACGTAAACCTATTTTACAAGTTTGTACGTGAACATCTAAATTCCCTCATTTCCTGTGTAAAACCAGAAGAATTTAGCATTAGAACTTCAAGTACCACTGTTCCATTACCTCTTACTTGCCAGTAGGTCACTGTGTCAAGTTTTGAGTCTTGAAAACATTCAAGTACCACTGTTCCATTACCTGTTACTTGCCAGTAGGACACTGTGTCAAGTTTTGAGTCTTGAAAACATTCCCTTACCTCCTTGGAGCAACCAGATGAACTACAAGCATGCTAGTAAGCATCTGTCACTGCCAAAACAGCCAGTACCCCTACGTATCAACGCATTTAACAATTATATACAGTCATTGATCTAAACAATCACTTGTACCACATAAATGAACTTTCAAGTTCAGGAAATATGTATTTCCTAACTTCACAGACACTATTTAATCAGCAAATAGAACCCTTTAAAATATATCTTGTACTTCAAGTTTTAAAGATTGTCTAGTTCTGAACACACACACACACAAACATAAACACAAACAAGCCCTTGTAACAGTCTGTTCCAGTACTTACCTCGCAAACATTTCAAGGTCTTTTGCAAAGTTCTCTGGAGGAAACACAAAGATGTCACATATTTTAAAATGCTATCTCTGAGTAGGAAGAGGTAGATAATACAGTCCAGGCTGTTACAGAGGTGTAACTGCAAATCACGGCAGTTAGTAACGCGATGGAACCATAACTTGCTATGACATCCCACTCTGCCGCACAGGCAGGTGGCCCACGCCATATGACACGTATATTTAAACGTTTATTCCAAGTCTGAAAAACAGAATCACGATTTCTTGCACTTTTAAAAAGGTAAGGCGAGAAACAATGCACCGGTGATACCCAGCTCCGGTGCTATTTGTTTTAAAGCACCCTTTCTCCAGCAGTTGCTCTTGAACAAACAGATAACACGCAAATACTGTGTACCACACTGCCGGAAGGTGACCTCCGAGATGGCTGCGATGGTTTGTTTGCTGAACTGCACGTCTCTCTCTTCCGCAAGCTCCTGGCACAGGCAGCCCACCGTGTAGTGAACCGCGGCCTTCAGCCTCTGAAAGGAGCCAAGGCGGCGACAGGTCAGTTCCCCGCAGACCGCCAG
>NW_009699450.1:0-3705 GCF_000703405.1 Apaloderma vittatum
AGGCTGAGCTGCTCTGAAGGAAAAGGGAAAATACAACCCCGAATGAATTACAAGAAAAGTTCCTGAACTGGAACAAGTGACTCGGAAACCTTTAAAGCCGTTTCTAAATCTGAGCGGGACGGCTGCGATGTCCAAGAGACAACTGTGTTCGCAGTAATTAGAAGACAAAACTTGATTTTAAATGCTGCCTAATGAGCAGCAGCGCCGCAGCTCGTCTCCTGGGGAGTTCTGCTGCCGCAGAGATGCGTAGAGACGTGGGTTAGCGGCGGCCCTGGCCCTGCTGAGTTATTCGTTGGATTCGATGATCTTAAAGGTCTTTTCCAACCCAAACGATTCCACGATTCTGCCCGCTCCCCAAACAGGCTGGGAATTTAAAAGTTCGGATGTGGAGGGGCGGTACCTGAGCACCTAAGTCCTCCGGAGAGCACAGCACTCCAGGCAAACAAGAGCTAGATCAGAATTTAGAAAATTAATGGACATTATTAAAAAAAAAATGCATCTGTAAGGTGCAAAATTCTCCCCCAGCTCTTTCAAACTCTTGACATGCCAGACTTTCTGACTGAAAAATTAACCAGAACTGTACAGAGCACTGAGATGGAGAAAAGAGCAAAGTCAGACTGTTGGGAATTGTTATATCCTTAGGTTTCCTCTCAGGTTTGTCCCAGGTTGTTACATTAGTGTAAACTGACTTTATTTGCCTGCTCGGTACCCAGTTCTGCTGATACTTCGAGTATATAAGGATTTGATTTTGTCAAGTCCTTTATTTTTTAATTTATTTTTTTTTGCTCCAGGTTTAGAAGCTCCTGAGAGATTCAGATTTATCTCACCTCACTGCATTTGGATTATTACTTATCTATACTGTGAATAAATTATTAAGAAAAAAAAAACCACCTGCATTTTTCTCATCTAGCACTGCATACCAAATAACCAGTTTTTAAGACCCTGGGGGATTTAAAGCAAATTTATTTACCCTCATTGAAGGAAACGACATTAAACTTACCCTGGAAAAGTGTTGTAATTCTCCTTCGCTGTACATACATTAGCAAATTGAAAACACTTAAGTATGAATTACCCCATGCTTTTTCTCTAAGTTTTGGATTTTTTCCTTATACTGCAAAGCTCTCTATGCAAATATTTTCCCCCACAAGCTTTTTGAAATGCACTGCTACATCGATCCCCGGTTTGGGGGTTTTTTTTTCAAAGCTGTTAAGGAGATACGTGTACGCGGGCCGTTAATTGTTATTAACGTTGACTGGATACTGAAATCCACCAAGTTTTGGAAAATGAGAGCTCTTTCTGTACCTGAGGGACCCTGTGAGGGAATTTGCAAAGAAACTCCAGCAAGTCCCACTGAGGGAAGTCCTTTTTTTCCTTTTCCTTTTCCTCCTTTTCCTTTTCCTGTCTGCTCTGGACCTCGGCGACAAGTTTTTGCCGCTGAAGTGAAGCGTGACTCAGCTGAACCCAGCTTGCCGCCTTGTTTTATTCCTCGGATGATCTTCAAGACTTTTGGTAAGTTTAATCAATGTAAAGTCCTTTATTGAGGGGGGGAAGAAAGAGAAAAACAAACAAAATTACTTGCCAGATGTCATAAACCGCCGAGAGGCTGCTCCAAGGAGCATAAACCACCATCGTATCCCTCTGCTCCACCTCCCAGCGGCGCGATAATCCCGAACATTTTGCTGCTTTGGTTACTGGTGTATAAAAAAGTCACTTTTATCCCGCTCTGCCCTTGCCCAGCGTTCAGAAAAGGTAGGGAGAAAAGGCAGGATTGGCTTTCATGCACAAATCACTCGGTCGCGGTCACGTCGCCTCCCGTCTCTTCGGCTCTTTGAGGTCTGCCGTCGGCGCTCCCGCATGGACGCGCCGCTGGGAATTAGCAAATCCACAGAATTGCTGATACTCACAGGCGGTGGCTGGCTTATCAACTGAATTATCGACGTCTGACAACGGAATGAAGCTTTTCACACGCCTCGGAGACATCTGTCAAAACACGGAAGTGTACATCCACAGTCAGCCACGAGGTCTCTCTCTCTTTACGGTTTCTCCAGCTACTGGAATCTGTCAGAGGTGGGTGCACTGGCTACATAAAAAAACTCCATCTGATGCGGGTCAGCAACAAGGCAACTTTTCCCAGTGATGAATATTTTGGTTCATTAAAACTGCAAACTTGCCTTAAGTTTACCCTCCTTCATTTTCCTTTTTTTAATTTTACTCGCACTGAACAGTCAAATCAGAGTTGTCAGGTTTGACCCTACAGTAAATCCAACTGTAACGCAGGATCTATATTGCAGCAAAAGGACTAAAGTGATTTGAAGTCGCTCTCCCAACTGCAATTTGCTTTTAAAAACAGGTTAACCTTCCGCCAGCATGTTTTAGGCTGGATTAGGTATCACCTCTCCATCCCACCAACTACACACCGTGTCAAGTATCAACTGTCCTTCTGCAGCTGGAATAAATTTCTGTGCTCTCTGTTCTGGTTATTCCAACGAAAATATAGTTGGGAACCTACATCTGCTCCAGATGAAGCTGCATTAGTAACGATTTTGGCATCACAGCCTTCAGTTCAGTGAGTTTCTAACCCACCTCCTTTCCTGGTGTCAAGTAAAACTGAGGAGAAAAACGCCTTGGATCTGACCCCACGAACACTGTCGCTATCTCCGAGTTCTCAAGTCTGAAGGGGGAAATTGAAACTCTGAATATATGAAACCAACTTCATTTACAGTAAAATTTGGGCTTGTATCTTTCTACGCATTCAAGTTTCAGCAACCTTTAAATGCAACCCACTGCCAAACTGGACAGTAGTCTCACTTATTATAATAAAGCGCCAAAAGAAGAAATGAAAGCGTGTTGTGGGCTTCCTAAAACTGTGTAAATCCTCAGAAATGTTTTTTCCTCTGGGTGCGGGATCTTGCTTGAGAACGGAAATGACCTCCTCGCAAGTCCTTTGCAAGATAGACATTTCAGGTTTTAAACTTGAGTCTTTCAAAACTGTGGGAATCTCTTCTGTTCTCTGTGGGAGAAAAGTCTTACCCTCTCCCTCCCCTGAAACCAGCACTGATGCTCAGTGTGATAAAAGCTCCCTTGACTCAAAATTCAGACTATTTTTTTTTTCCTCTCCTGGTAGTCTCCCAACTATTTCTTTTCAGCCACAGAAAAGTGGTGAGAGAGGAAGAACTGCAGAAAAAAAATGACCTAAGAACAGGCTTTACAGAACACAGGACAACCATGTGAAAGGATGTTGTAGCGACGTCCAGGTTGTTCAACCAAGGATCAAGTGACAGAACAAGAGGAGATGGCTTCAAGCTGCATCAAGGAAGATTTAGTTTGGATCTTAGGAAGAATTTCTTTACTGAAAGCATTATCAGGTGCTGAAACAGGTTGCCCGGGGCAGGGGTGCAGTCCACGAGGGATTTCAGGGTAGGGTGGTGCTTAGGGACACGATTTATTGGAGGACTTGTCAGTGTTACATTAATGGTTGGACTTAAATAGTCTTAAAGGTCTTCTTTAATAGTCTTAAAGGTCTTCTCCAATCTAGGCTACTCTGTGGCGATTGCCTTTAATACACAACGCTGGCCAAGGCAGCAGAGAAAAACCTGTGTGAGAGGGGAAACGCTGCCATGATTGAAGGGCGAGGAGGGGGAACGTCCCCACCGACAGCCACCAGCGCTCGCTGCCAATTTTCAGCCTGTTGTTTGGAAACGTCGG
>NW_009699451.1:0-7711 GCF_000703405.1 Apaloderma vittatum
CGGCGGGTCTGTGGTGCTGTCCGGCCGGTCGCTTTGGGCCTCGCTTAGCCTGGTCAGGCTTCACTTGAATGTACAGGTAAAGAGGTGAGGAACTGCAACTTTAATAGCAGGCGGCCTGTGATTTATAGGCTACGTGTTACCTGCCTTTACTCTGTTGTGTTAAAGCTGCGTTTCGTGTCCGCGGCCTTTAAAATATTGAAGGAAAAGACTGGAAGCTTTACTTCATATGAGTCATGTTTTTCTACTGGTATTGTAACTCTTGTGAGGTGGGATAACGTGTGTGGTGAGAGGTTTAATATTAAAGGGAGAGGCCCATCAGCCTCATGTTTGGCAGCAGTTTGTGCAGAACAACCTCAGTCTCGGAGTGTGTTATTTAATTTTATTTCAATTTATGTCACGGAGACTGGTCATTTTGGTGCAGAAAATTGCCCCTGTGTGGCCAGGTGAAAAAACGGGAGGTATGTGCCCATTACAGGTCAATTTAGACAATCCAGACAGACCTGAAAACTCTTGCCTTAGTGCCTTGGTCATGAGTCTTAACATCATTTGGTTCAGGACACTTTGCTACTGTGAGTGAATCCATCAAGTGCTAATACTGTATAGCAGACGGCACAAGCACCTTCAGGAAAGCTGAAGCAGCGCCTTCTTCTAGATAATGTCTCTCCTTCCGTAGGTGATCTTGGCTGGAGCACAGTTCTCTCTCCTGCTTCAGTGTACAGAAACCACAACATATCTGCCCATATCAACCATGTGCTTTTTCTGCTGTTTCAGAATTAGTAATTAAGAAGTTTTGGGGTAAGTTAATAGGGTTGAACAGAGCACTCGAGTAATTGTAGGTATTTCCTGAGTCACAGGAACCCACTGATCTGTCTTTGGCCAAGTCTATTCAAGCAGTCGTGTTTTCCTTGTATTGACTAGGATATAAAAGCCCAGTGCTAGATCTCTTTCACTAGTTTGCTTTAACGATTGATGCAGGACATTCTTAACCAAAAGTTAAAATCTGGAACTAAGGCAAAAAAGCCCCCACAACTACTGTTAGCTAGCTAGACAAACAAATCCAGTTTGTTTGTGCTTCTGGCCTGAATATTACTTTTCTAGCAGTGACCCCACATAACCATTTCCTGATGAATCATCCTTAGCTACTGACAATACTCCTGTGATCTCAGAGTATCTTAGTTCCCTACCTCACTGAAGTTTATCCTTGTAATGAGTGTGTCTGGCATCCTAAGATGATTCCTTCTTGTGTAGGTAAATGCCTGCTATTAGAGAAGATAATGAAAGAGCAAAATGCTTGATTATTCTGTAAAGATTACACATCAGATGTCATGATGTAACATTATTTGTGAAACTTTCTGAGCGACGACTACATAAAACTGAAGATACATGAGGTAAATCCTCCATCTCTGAATCAAACCACTTCACATTGAAGTTGAAAGCTGCTCTCCTTCTCTCCTCCTCCCTTTCCTCTGCTCTTCCAGCCATCTCTGGATGCTAGCTGTGATGCTGGGAGCACAGCTGACATTTCACTGAAGTTCCTGGGCCCTGCTGTGCTGCCTTTGATCAGTGCTCCACTCAGCACACTGTTAGACAATCTGCGCATGTTGCAGAGAGGAACTGTTCTCACTGCAGCTCACCTGTCTGCGTAGGTATCAGTTGACATGAGTCATGAGCGGTTTTGATACATGAAAGGCTGAAATCACAGAGTATGAAAAAACTGTAAAGAAAGTGAAGCTTGCATGAGACTTCTAACTGAAAGGGAGGCAAAAGATGGTCTTTAGAAATCCAGTTTGAACTGGAGCTCAGGAGATGCATGTTTACTCTCACAACTTGGCTGCAGATTTCCTGTTTGACTAAAGGGGAAAAATGTAAGCTGCAAACTTGTTCAGTCCTGTGGAAAAAGAGCAGGGATTTACACAGTAGTCCATCGTCGGGGACCGTGTTACCAAGTCAAAACTTAAGATCAGTCAACATTGGGAAGTTTACTGTGCTGGTGTGACATCTTCCTTCTGTTACATGTGTTTAACACCCTACATGAACATTCTTATTCCATAGGCAGATTGCTTCTTCAGGATTTTATCAGCATCCTTTTCAACTTTGCCTCAACCCTGAATACTCTTTGGTATCTGGAAATTTTTCTAGGTTTTTCGGGGGGGAGAGTAATACGCCGCAATTCATTCTTGCATATTTAGCCTACTTTCTAAACTGTTAAAAAGCAGAGATTGCCTCTGCTTATGTGTTTCATGCTGAATTTGGCCACTGAAACTCTGGTATTGGGTAAGATACAGAGGAGTTGCCAAACATGGGTACGTGAGTAGAATCTAGGTCTCCAATACTGAAATACAGTTATTGTTTTCAGCAGTAGATATTGTCTATCACTGGGATTTTTCATCTAGCAAGGACATTACAGATAAGACAGAGCATGGAGCCCACATGAAGAGTCCGACATAGTGCTAGTTCAGGTCTTCTGCATGGAATTCCCAAAAACACAACCCAAAAGAGAACAATCCAAATAACTTACTACTATGCCCTGCTTTGATGAGAATGGTAGAAAAGTTCATGGTGCAGATGCAGATCATGTTTGGCAGAATTTATTCAGTCACATAATGGCACTGCGACATGGCTTCATCAGTCCAGCTTACAGCAGAAGTAAGAGTTGCCTTCAGCATCCACAAATTGGTTGGTCCTGTTCCAACAGACTGAGCATAGGTGAAAAAAGCTGGATGTGCCCCTCCTCTTGTTACCCTTCAAAAATAGCTTAATTTCCCTGTGCCTTTAATTCAGCTGTAAAATGAGATAATACTTATCAGTCTGTCTAGAACACAAAGATTTGCAAAGGAAAAGAATGTTTATAAATTTTATTTATTTCTTTTACTGAGTACACACCGGTAAGGATAAAAGATGAAAAGTTCTGAGGTAGCCCACATGCAGTCCTCTCATCTCTAAAACAAGCCTAAGTGGCAGGCCTCCCATCTCTAAAACAAGCCGAGTAGTTTGCTCAGCATTCTTTCATGGTAATCAAGACGACGTCTGGTGTTGTTAAAACTATTTTTTGGGGATTGGCACTGCCATATTCCATACTGGGTGCCCGGAATAATCTCTGCAGCAGGCAAAAGTACTGTTGTCAACTAAAAAAACCTCTCCTGTCACCAAAGGGCTGGCTTCTGTGATCAGCAAACACAAGCCTTGGTCTAAGAGGAAGCTAGATCTCTCCCTCTGTCTTTGCATCATTTCACAAGGGGGTTTGATTAGCTGCTGTTCCTGTTGCATGCCAAGATCTCTCCCACTTTCCCAAGAGCAAGCATAATCATTACACCCCAGGAAGGCTGTAAGAACTGTGATTCAATTCCTGCAATGTCCCCATCAGTTAATTATGCAGCACTATCACCACCCAATTATTAAATAAGTGAATCTCAAAAAATGAGGAGTCTGACTTAAAAATGTAAACCATAAAACCACATATCTAAGGTTACTTTCTTTCCTTTCTTTTTCATGCTTATTAACGTTGCAAGCAAGTTGCAATTGTGATGCATGCAGGTTAGGTTTTAATTTCTTATTTTTTACATCCAGAGGCTTAAATTTTTTTAAGAAAAAGCTGATATATTGTCATGCATTCACTTGACTTTGAGACCTGGCACCAGAAGTGGCTTCTGCTGGTGTTCATTGGAAATATGTATTATTCTGTGGTGGGCAAAGTGTTTGAGAGAAAAATGAGTTAACAAAACAAATCATATTTATAGTGGAATCAATAGGGTAATTTTGTGATAGTAATAATTTCACAACATGAAAATGACACTAAATTAGCATGATATTACTTTCTAATCTAATGTCCAAGAATTTTACAATGTAACTATTATGTTTTGAAAGAAGGTGCTATCGTAATTGCCTAAGTAACTGAAGTGTCCTACTAATGGCATGTATTATTGGTGAATTTTAAATTTCCTTGTGGCTCAGAATGCTATTTATTGTCGCAGATTGTAGTGAATTAATTTTTGAAAAGAATGAAAACAGAAATGTAAGGAAAAATTGCAAGGTTTCTAAAAATTGGATCAAGTTCCAACATGGCAACTTGGTGCATGAGAGAACAAAGCAGGAGATACTGTTTTATTTGTAATGATTAGTACTGCTGGGGAGTGGGAAATGTTACTCATGATTCGGGAATAAACAACATTGAAAAAAAACCCAACTCAAGAAAGGTGTATTCAGTGCTAACTTCAGATATCCCCAGATAAAGTTCAGTTACTTTCTACTTACACTGTATGTTTTTTCCAAGCCAGAACTGTCTTTTTACATAACCGTTAGCACTGCTCCACAGTAGTGGTTTCTACAGCTACTATAATATTTGCAGAAATAGCACAAGATGAAACTATGAATATCCACTAAGTTACTGATTTCAACTGCCTTTATTTAAAGCATAGAAAATAAAAAGTTGTATGACACCAAACTACTGTAACATCAGTTCAGTAACACTAATGATGCACAAGAAAGTACACAGTAAATATAATATTGCAAGGAGTTTTAAATATTGACCCATTACGTAAATCCCCCAGTCTTTCCATCCTGGATTAGGGAGCTGATCCACTGTGTATTGCTCATGAGGATCCAGAGTGATCTGATCGCTAGTCACATACAGACTCGCACAGGTTTGGAACTTTATTGGCTTCCAGGGAGTTGCTAATTCACAACAGTTTTATCCAGATCAGAATTCACTAATAAAAGGATTCACTAAAAAAGACCCAATACATTACTGATTTGTAGCAGGTTCTGCCTGCTCTGTTGCAATGAACCAGGCTGCAAAATCCCCAGATTGTCCCCTGGGAGGAAGCTGCAGTGATGGAAAACAGAAACATCCTCCCTTCCACTAAAGGACCTACAGAGGACAAAGACGACATAATCTGGGAACTGCATGCTGCTAAATGAACAGACATGAAGTAAATCTGTTATCAAAACACTACAAGCTGCTTTCTTATGATGGGAATTCCAGGGAAAACCAGCTCTATATATGTCAATATATTCTCAGCAGGGGACCGCTTACCATTCCCTTTTAAACTGCACTGATCTTTGCTGTCAGTGAAGAATCTATATCCTTCACCAGGCAACTAAAGGTATAGATGTTCCCTCAGTCCCTTGGAATAAAAGGAAGATATTTCCTTCATTTAGGAAGGCAAAGGTGAGAATGCCACAAGACTAATTCCTGTGACGCAATGCGCATTCGTTTGCAGTGACTAATTATAGCACAGAGAAACCAGCTTCCCCTGCCGAGGACAGAGTACAGGATCTCTGCAACATGACTGCACTCTGCTCTTAAGTTCTTCCTGTGTCACGATGCCCACTGACACTGCAGTAAAACAGCAGTTTATTATTCCTTCTCAGGCCGCTGTGTGACAACAGCACTGGGGGGATTTCTGAGCCTATTCAAGGTTAGCCAGGTTTGGCATTGACAATAACCCATACCCCTTCTTTGTCATCTCGCAAGAGTGGAGGAAAAAAAAAACCAAACCCCAAACACCTTGCCTTTTCAACTTCAGACAACAAATATATGTATAGTGGGTGGAGATGAAAGCAGGGGAAAAGTGGCTATCTTGATTCCAGGGCAATGACATGGAATAGTACTACAGCAGGTAGTAAGATTACTATAGCCTCTTTTTTTTGCCTACCTTAGTAATGCTTTTTCTTTTCTCTTTTTTTCCGGGCACTCCTTGTCCTCTGAACTGCAGGTCAGCTATAGCAAAGTGCAATTCCAGATCTAAGCAGTTGGTTATTCCCTAGAAGATTTGTAAGTTACTTCTTTGCTTACTTTTCAAGATGTTGCCAGAATTTCATATAAATTCTGTACTTCAGCCCAGTACACGGAGCTGTAGGGTCTGTAAATACTTTAAAAAAAAAAATTTCTTTTTTCCCTTTGAATCAGCAGAGAAAACAACCAACACAAAAAGTAGGATATAAACATATCACCTCAAAGTTTACAAAGCTTACTTTACAGGAAATATAATCTTAATGACTGTGAAAGGTAAAAGGTAAATAAAAAATAAATACATGGTAACTGAGAGAATTCATCTTGAACAACATACAGGAGAGTACTTTTGGAAATGAGGAAAAGATTCTAGTGCTTCTTTTTTTTTAAAGCAGAAAGCCTTTCATTGAAAATTAGTCCTGTCATCTGTGTCTTTAGTTAATTTATTAAGATGCTTGAGAATGTTTTAAACTGCTTCCCCAAGAGGAATTAAATTATCTTTATTAATTTTATTCACTTTTATGTGAGTTACTTTGATAGCTTCAGGGACAGAACTGTTATAATTATTCAGAAAATGGGTACGGTAGAAATGGGTACCACAAATAGTCCCTCAAATTGACTGTCCTATATGATTCGATACTGTCAAATATCCTCAATGATGTAAGGGTAAGCGTATCATTAAGTCTCCCAGTACCCAAGTCCTCCATGCCTAATTGCAACAGTGTTTGTTTTTCTAATACAGGAGCTAAACAGAGATCATAAAATCTTTTAACATGGGTCACCAAATAGGCAGGAAGGACCACAAAATTATCTTCCCTGTTAACTTGAATTTAAATCACTATGGCTGAGAAAATTAGTATCTTGGATCCCACTACCAACTCCGTAAGCCAGTATTTTTCAGTGTTTTTTTCAAGATGACATCCTATTACCCAAAACAAACAAAAAAATTAATTGCAGCCTTCATTGTCTTTATAAAAATTAAGACCAATTTCTTATAATAGTGACAAATCTATGTAATATGTCCTGAAAGGCTGAAAACTATGCTTGACCTTGAAGAATAAAAGTCACCAGCAGTGCACAAGTTAGGTTGCCTTTGTTGGAAATTTTGCAAATTACAAAGCCATTTGCCAACACTTGACCATGTTTCATGACTACTGTGTGTCACAACCCACTCTCTCAGAAATACTGCCCTGATCCATCCCCTAACCATGACAATGAACAGGTAATAACTGGCTCGTTTCAGTATTGGTGATTTAGAGTCATCAACAGAATTCTCTGACTTACAATATGACAGCAAGCAAGAATAATATTCCTTCTTTCTAAGAGATATATTTGTCTGTAATTACATGGATATTTGAGGTCTAACAAAGCTCTTGGGCATCTTATGGTTAACTGGTACATACTAAAAACTGAAAAGATCAGCCAAATCTTGACTGATGAGGTTGTTCAAAAGTACAAAAAGAAAAGTGAAATTACTCCTAGCACCACATGATAGTTGGCTACTTAAATCCGTTGTATAAATACTCTGCATATACTCCTGTCAGTTCAAAGACAAAAAAAAAAGCCTGAAGTATTTCTGTGGACTTTCTTATTTACTTAAATCATTATTTTAAATTAAGTCAATATAGCATCAAAAAATTAAAACACTGCAATCTACAAGACTGTAGTAATTTCCCTAGGGAAAAATAGCATTATTCTGTACAAAACAGAATAAGGAAGGAAAAAAAAAGAGGCAGAACATTTACAAAAAAAAAACCCACCTGTAAATTAGCAGTGACAGAAGGTCAACCTGCTACCTCTGCTGAAGTGTAATGTTTACTTAGCTGCAAATATGTGAACAATTCACCAGCAGGACTGCCTTAGAAGGAGAGGTGAATGACCAAGAAAGAAGGTTTGCTGTGGGCCATTTGGCAAGGCAATGGTACTAAGGCTTCTAACTCACAGAGGGTCCCTGTCCCAGCTCTTCTGGAAACGCTGGCT
>NW_009699451.1:7742-13033 GCF_000703405.1 Apaloderma vittatum
GGGAAACCTCCTAAGATAAAAGGCAGTTTATACCTCAGTATAAAGTATACCTGATGAGCTCAGGTTAACTAATTCCTGTAACTCTACTCGAAGAGTGAAAATTGGACTTGGCATGTAGCAAGTCAGGTGAATGGAAGTCTACACTTCATATCAATCAACACAACATGCTGTGAAGCCCAAACAACCTTGCCTGTACTCAGGACCCTGTGAAATACATTAGCTAGCCTGTTTGAATAACTGCTCTTAATCGTTAACATTTTATCTGGATTTGCAACTTCTGTAGTGTATTAGGTGCACCGGTCAAATAATTTGTTAAACCCAAACACTCCTCAAAGGTTATGGTTTGCTTTGTACATTTGCAACCTGGTACAAGGCTTGGAGGAGCAACCAAATTAGGATGGTCCAGATCGGACTAGTAATCAGCTCTGTCAAAGTAATAAAAATAGACATATCTGGAAAGGGCTTCAGAGAGTCCTTTGATGTCTCCTTCAGTAAACACAATAGGCAAAATTAAGTACTGCTGAAAACTGCTCTAAGAGCTTAGTTGTTTTTCGGTAACAGTGTGACTCCTACAGACTTAGCATGCAGCCTGAAGGGTCAAAAAACAGGTAGAACAAGGGAAAACAACCGCCTCCAAAGGGATGGGGTAAAGTAGGTCACCATTAAACACCTTTTTGAAGAGGGCTCCAACTGCTGTACCCTGACGCACTGAAATTGATAGAACCTTAATGTGCCCCAGAGTGGGGTTTCACCAGCTGAATTCAGCCTGCGTTACCTTATTTGTGACGAATTGCTCAACCCTTCACACCCCTTTTTTAAGACGCTATTTTACCATGTATGCTTATATTATCTATGTTTATTCAGGAATGTAAAGAAGTCATACAAAAGAATGAAATAAATGTAGTTGGGAACTGCACGATAACAAAACTTTTCATTTTTCAAAGTTGGCATCATAATTACACTGTGCACATGCTCATGTGACTTTTATGCTTCAATATCCATAGGGCTGAATCAGCACAGAAACGAACATTCTTGTTGACACAAACTGCTGCTAACTTGAAAGGAGTATCTTTTTCATTTAGATCAAATGGTAGTTTTGCTTGGAAAAAAAAGAATTATTCTGTTTGAATACTAATAAATACCCTGTAGCAATTTTCAGAGATTTTGTTGCTTAGGTCTGTGAAAATAACATAATGAATTTTATGTTGTCAAAGCTTTCTTCTTGTAAGAGAGCTCTTATTTTTGGTAAGGATTTCAAGAGAAGAGAAAAATCTTTAACCGAAAGAAAACTGTGTTGCCACTACAAGGCTAAAAAAGTTCTAAACAAAATCCTGAAGACCAGAAGATTTTGTGGGGAATGTATTTTATATTCTTATGAATCCCACATGACCTTGTGCAAGCCACAAAATGTTAGCATGCCACTATTCAACAAAGCACTCAGACTTTTCACTGGGGCTCATGTGGACTTCAACACTGAATCGTCCAACTCGCTACTTAGAGCAGCAACACCTTAAAATGGATTAATGCAGGGACTCAGTATTTTTTCCTATGACCTAGCAGTGTGATAGAAAGCACTACTATACAAAGGAAATTTGGAATAGCTTGGAAATTGTTTCAGTGAGAATGTCAGAGAAGCTATCGAAGATGGAAAATGAAGAATTGCTATTGTATCCTGGGCTGTATCAACAGAATCGTGGCCAGCAGGTCCAGGGAGGTGATTCTCCTCCTCTACTCTGCTCTCATGAGGCCCCACCTGGAATACTGTGTTCAGCTCTGGAACCCTCAGCACAAGAAAGACATGAACCTGTTGGAGTGGGTCCAAAGGAGGGCCACAAAAATGATCAGATGCATGGAACATCTCTCCTGTGAAGAAAGGCTGAAAGAGCTGGGGTTGTTTAACCCACTGAAGAGAAGATTCCAGGGAGACCTTATAGCAGCCTTTCAATACTGAAAGGGGACCTATAAGAAAGAAGGGGACAATCTTTTTAGCAGGACCTGTAGTAATAGGACAAGAGGTAATGGTTTTAAACTGAAAGAGGGTAGATTTAGACTAAAGAAGATTTTTTTTTTTACAATGAGTGTGGTAAAACACTGGAACAGGTTGCCCAGAGAGAAGTGATGTAGAAGCCCCATCCCAGGAAGCATTGCTGGTCAGATTGGATGGGGCTCTGAGCAACCTGATTTAGTTAAGATGTCCCTGCTCACTGCAAGGGGGTTGGATTAGATGACTTTTAGAGGGTCCTTCCAACCCAAAGCATTCCATGGTTCTGTTACCTTGTGTTCTTGAAGGGGAGAAGCCCCCAGCTACACAGAAAGGGCTTGCTGGTCTCTGGTGTTGAAAGGAGGGATCAGGTGGAACCCAATGACATCCCCAAACTTGTTTTTCTTCCACTGCCCTGTAGTGGCACTTGTGTTGGCAAATTCAGCCTTTTTATTTATTGTTTTTAAGAAAGCCAATGGAATAACCTTATCAGCTTGCTTCTGTGATCTTATTCGAATAAGATCCAAATGAGGTGACTTTTGCTCAAAGAGGTATTTGACTGCAAGCTTGATTTATGATAATTAAAGGAAAAACAAGTTGGACAGGATGCTAAAGATAAAATTGAGGCCTGGTAATACATGCAAACAGGGAGAAGCTGTTGTTGTTGATCTCAGTGCTTTATTTTCTGGCAGCAGAAGCTCTTGTGTTTTGTCTCCTCCAAACAGGAACTAATAATGACCTACTGAGTGGACTTGTTTTTGCTGAAGTAATGTATTTTTTCTTTCCTAAAAAGGAAGATCTTTTTTGGAAACATTTTGCATTATTTCCCCCTTTCACATATATGAAGCATCCTGTATGGAATGCTGCTTGGTGTCGAGGGTGTTTGGTTGCTCCCTCTTTTTTGAAGGCAGGTAGAACAGCATGCTCAAAATGTAAAAATGGCTGGTCTCAGGCAAGCGGACATGAAAAACTGACATGGATATGCAAGCAAAGCTACACTAACCTCTCAGCTACGGCTGGGATGCTTTTCCCTTCTCCCCTCTATGCTGAGGGGAAGTGCTATAACACTATAACAAGGCAATCTCCATC
This sequence comes from Apaloderma vittatum, assembly GCF_000703405.1. Taxonomy (NCBI): domain Eukaryota; kingdom Metazoa; phylum Chordata; class Aves; order Trogoniformes; family Trogonidae; genus Apaloderma; species Apaloderma vittatum. The sequence goes on from NW_009699451.1 coordinate 10,813, forward strand.
CGTGCTTGCTCCACTAGACCATCACAAAGCAGCTGAAATGGACTGGCAAATTCAGCCTTCTGAGGTTATCAACCCCTTGGCTGCACAGGGCTCTGTAGTGCCATACATGAAAAAGCAAAACAAAATTCAAAGATGGAGCTCAAGTGAGTTGGTCTGTTGGTCTGTTCAAAAATAGTGGAAACTGTTTGTTAGCGTGTCACCTCCACTGAGCTATTTTGCATAATAAGCCTCTGAAAATCTAACACAACTCCACTACCATATGAGGATTAGACACGGTAATACCTCTCTTCAGCCACTTCTGAGGACTGGCTTCAAAAATTAATTTAAAGTGAAGCAAACCCAAACAGACTGAGTAGTTCCACAGTGAGTTGCAATGCACATATTCAGTAACGATCACCTGTGCTTCTTGCATTTTATATTACTCTGTGAGGTATCTGTGCAAGTAGCATTACAGTACATCTGCTGCATATGGCAAAGGTGAGAAACTGTGTGTGGCCTTGCTTGAGTATTCCTACTGAAGTAAAAAACCTACCTGAGTTTCTTGATTTCCAAACACTGAGGGGAAAATACATTATTTACTTCACAGTTTGAGGTAAAAGAGATGATGGTGAGAAGTGCCACATTCTCCAAGCAGGACTGTGTGCTGTAACTTTCAGAAATGGCCACAGAACTGCGAGTGTGCATCTAGCTTTTCATTACTACACAAGTAATTATTTTTTATTCTTTTTCTCAAGTCTATTTAGTGGCAAGTATTTAAATGGATAGATTTGTTTCAAAAAGAAAAAAAAAGAGTGTAATAAAGAGTCTGAACAGGTACGCTAAAACAAAATATTCAAACCTGTTTCTGAATAATGGCTACGAACAAGAGCTATCCAATACATTTTAAATTCTGTCTGGGGTCAAATGCTAATAGAGAGATTGATTTTAACAAGTGAAAGGCACACAAACAAAACCTGATTTACCAGATTAACAATTCCTGTTGTCTTAAATTAGCAGGGAAAATTACACTCTGTCAACAGTATGTTTGTGCTATTCTTCATTCCTTCCATTATACAGTAAAATCTGAATCACAAGCCAAATTAAAATAATAATCATATTAAAGGTCATTAATCTCAATAATTTAAAAAATAATTAGAACTGGAATACTGCTAAGTACCTAAATCTCCTGAGATGACAAACAGTAGTGAAAAGGTTCAGGAAGTTTGTAAGCAATTTATAAGGCAGAGCAAGATGTCTGTGACAGAAGGACATGGTGGTGACTTGGAGCAGTTCAACAGCATCTGTCGTCCAAAGCAGGCAAGGAAGAGCAAGGTGGTTTTCAGCAATATTCTCAATTAAGGTGATAACATTAACGAAATGGTTTGGGACTACACTTCCTGAATATGCTGTTCAGTACAATTAAAATAATAAGCTGAAAATGGAGACTCCACAAGGAAGGTGCTAAGAGTGGTCTAGGTGATCACAGAGGGATAACTGGACTTTCCTAGGGCAGGGTGGTGTTTTCTCTATAGCCTGCCCATGATACAAATGCTAAAAAACTGTGGTAATCCTACCACAACACTATTTTTAAAATACAAAAGAACAAGAGCATTGCTCCCCTAATGCACTGCTGGCTGTTTTCAAGCTTCATAATGAAAATGTTGTTACACAATCGGTTTTTCTGAATATGCTGCCTTCTTCAGGCAAGTAATAATTAGCATCCTAGACAGCAAGAAAACTAGCAGTAGTGCAATAAAGGCACCGTAAAGGATGCAGACTCAGTTCAGTGCAATGGATTTCGTTAATTAGGTATCCACACGCCCTGGCCAGCAAATGCCCTGTTGATTCATGCAATGTATCCCCGCACTACAGCAGAAAGGCAGTCTGCCCTTTTCTCTGCTTGTAACTTCCCAGGAGTAGAAGTCCTTCCCCAGGTACACAATTACACATAAATCTACAACTTATGAGGAAAAAGAGCCTATTAGAGGGTAATTTCTTGACCCGTGCTGCACAAAGTCGAGAGTCTCCAAGGAGCTGGAAGTGTCGCAGAAGGTATCACGACAAATTAAAGAACGGTCTGACGACCCTGGCCTGTGCTGCCGCATCCTCCCTTTGGTGGTGTTTTTTCCCCGGACTGAGAGACTCTGTTGGGCTGACTTGCACGACCCGATACGCCACTAACACCAAGTTGCCAGGCCAGCTCTCCTCGCACCCGGCCAGAGCAGGCCCGTGGGCTGCAGCA
>NW_009699452.1:0-361 GCF_000703405.1 Apaloderma vittatum
GGCCGCCAACAGCCCCGAGACGATGGGAAATGCTAACAGATAGCCAGACAGGGACAAGTCTTGCTCACGGTTTTGACATGCAGCTGAAAAACAGGAAAAAAGGAGAATGCAGCGCGCCCTGCCCAGCAGGTGGATACCTCAGGCCCGCAGGGGCATGGGGCACAGCAGCCCCAGGATGGGTCTGCAAAGCCGGCACGTGGCTGGCTTGTCGTCTCGTTTCTGTTCACTCTACATCTGCTTTCTTCATCTAATTTTTGCTGCCATGTGTTTGTGGGAGCCAGCTTGAGCCGTACCTCCAGCTCATCTCTACCCAAACATTTCTGTGGCTTGTCACTGGGTGTTCCCCCCTCCCCCTCTTCCC
>NW_009699452.1:614-2542 GCF_000703405.1 Apaloderma vittatum
CCCCTCCGGCTCCGCCCCCGCTGCCTAAGCCGGTGTCGGGACCTCACCTGGGCAGGCAGAGGGGCGCAGCTGCTTCCTCCACCCCTCGCCCTGGCTCAGTGCTCTGCAGTGCTGCCTTTCCCCTAGCCTCGCCAGAGCACAGGCGTCCTTTGCACAACTTGGAGCTGGCTGGCTGGCACTTGTGGCCCAGGGACAAGTAGCAATGCATAGGCAGCAAGGTGAAGGTACTGACACAGCATCTGGCCATGGGAGACAAGGAAAATTTGATCATAGGGGATTCAGCAAGCTGCTTTTTCAACTATGAGATACGAGGAAATACACAATTTTTTTTTCTTTTTTTCTCTTTTATGAAACATCCACACAATTCATTCCTTCAAGTGCTAAGTTGTTGAAGTTTGCTGGGTGCAGCTTTCAAGATGACAGAGACGCATTCACTGACACTGGTGTTTTCAAACACTAAGAGCTGCAAGACCTGTAGCTCCTAGCACAGTGACTCTGTGGCAAGGAGTAAGAGGCACAACTGGGAGTGGGGTGCAAGAGGGAAAAACCACGGTGCAGTGCTCCACAACGGGTAAGTGGGACATGAAAACAACCAAGCCAGTAAGATCTAGCAACAGGTCAATTGTGACACTGCTCAGATGGTTTGCTCTTTCCCCCATTCCTGCTCCTCTGCAGTGAGAAACCACATATTTTGAAGCTTCCGGAGTCAATAGATTCTAGAGGGTTCTAAAGCGTGCTGAAGTTACCTTTCTTAGGTAGCTGGCAAGTGAACATATCAGTGAAGGTGTCCTGCCAGATCTGGTCTTTGTGTACAGAGACAGCCTTGTGGGTGATATGACAGTTGGAGGCTATCTAGATCACAGCCAGCATTAAATAATTGAGTCCCCAGTTCTCAGAGAAGTAGAGAGCAGGGGGCAGCAGAAACACCACCCTGAAATCCTGAAGGGCAGACTTTGACTTGTTTAGGAGACTGCTTGATAGAATCTCTTGGGAGGCAGTACTGAACAGCACAAGAGTCCAAGAAGGCTGGACACTCTTCAAGAAGGAAGTCTTAAAGGTGCAGAAGCAGCCTGTGTCCATGTGCTTTGAGACAAGCCAGCAGCAAAGAATGCTGGCTTGCCTGAACAGGGAGCTTTGGCTGCAACTCCGGGCAAAATGGAGGGTTTATGGCCTTTGGAAGAAGGGGTAGGCCACACACGATGACTACAAAGATGCTTGTGAGCCTATACAGTGAGAAAACCAGAAAGTCCAAAGCCCAGCTACGAATTAACCTGGCTTCTGCTGTAAAAGACAACAAGAAATACTTCTATAAATACATTAGCAGCAAAACAAGGGCCAGGGAGAGCCTCCACCCGCTGTTAGATGCAGACAGAAACATGGTGACTAAGGATGAGGAAAAAGCTGAGGTGCTTAATGTCTTCTTGGCCTCAGCCTTTAGTAATAGGATCAGCTGTATTCTGGGAATCCAGCCCCCTGTGCTACAAGAGAAGAGAGCAGGAGCAGAATGATCCCCTCGCTATCCAGGAAGAGATTGTCAGTGGCCTGCTGCACCACAGAGACACACACAGGTCTATGGGACTGGATAGAATCTGCCCAAGAGTCCTGAGGCAGCTGCCAGAAGTGCTCACTACAGCACTTTCCAGTGTTAAGCAAGGAGGACTCAGCAGATTGGTAGCTGGCCAATATGACACCCATCTACAAGACACAAGGTTCCAGGAAACTACAGGCCTGTTAGTTTAACTTTGGTGCCAGGGAAGCTGATGGAGCAGATCACCCTGCGTACCATCACACAGCACATGCAGGACAACCAGGTAATCAGGCCCAGCCAGCAGAGGTTTAGGAAAGGCAGGTCCCGCTTGACTAACTCGCTATCCTCATCCACTAAGGGGATGAGGGAAGGGCTGTGCATGTTGTCTACCTTGACTTTT
>NW_009699452.1:2617-14420 GCF_000703405.1 Apaloderma vittatum
CTGCTCGTAGCTTGAATGGGAATACTTTTCACTGGGTGAAAAACTGGCTGGATGGTTGGAGCCAAAAAGTGGTGGTAAACGGAGTTAAATCCAGCTGGTGGACAGTCACAAGTGGTGTCCCTCAGGGCTCAGTACTGGGGCCAGTTTTAACATCTTGATCAATGATCCAGACAAGGGGATCACATGCACCCTCAGTAAGTTTGCGTAGCTTGAATGGGAATACTTTTCACTGGGTGAAAAACTGGCTGGATGGTTGGAGCCAAAAAGTGGTGGTAAACGGAGTTAAATCCAGCTGGTGGACAGTCACAAGTGGTGTCCCTCAGGGCTCAGTACTGGGGCCAGTTTTAACATCTTGATCAATGATCCAGACAAGGGGATCACATGCACCCTCAGTAAGTTTGCAGATGATATCAAGCTGAGAGGGAGTGTTGATCTGCTGGAGGGTAGGGGAGGCTCTGCAGAGGGATCTGGACAGGCTGGATCACTGGGCCAAGGCCAACTGTATGAGTTGAAACAAGGCCAAATGCTGGGCCCTGCACCTGGGGCACAACCGCCCCCAGCAGCGCTACAGGCTTTGGGAAGAGGTACTGGAGAGCTGTCCAATCAAAAAGAACCTGTGGGTGCTGGGTCAACAGCCGGCTGAACATGAATGAGCCAGCATGGTGTCCAGGTGGCCACTGGCCAAGAAGGCCAATGGCATCCTGGCCTGGATCAGAAACAGCATGGACAGCAGGGCTAGGGAAGTGATTGTCGCCCTGCTGCACCCCAAATCCTGTGTTCAGTTTTCAGCCCCTCATAAACAGGAAAGACACTGAGGTGCTGGAGCGTGTCCAAAGGGCACAAAACCGGTGAAGAGTTCAGAGCACATGTCTTATGAGGAGCAACTGAGGGAACCAGGGCTGCTCAGCCTGAAGAAAAGAAGCCTAAAGGGAAACCATTCCGCTTTTGTTTGTCCAAGTAACAAGTGACAGGTCAAGAGAAAATGGCCTCAAGCTGTGCCAAGAGTTTTCAGGTATTGGAACATGGTGGAGTTCCCTTCCCTGGAGGTATTTAAGAGTTGAGTACTGTGGCAGGTATTTCCTCCCCCCAGCTAAGCTGTTGCTAGGCAGATTCCCTGGAATCTGCCTACCTGGGCTAGTCCAGACTTGTCTAGCTGGTCAGGACTCGGTTACACCCCGGAAGTTGACCAGCAGCCAATGAGAAGCCGAGATGGCTATGACTGACCACAGTCATCATTGGCTAGTTTTTAAAAGGGGGCTTTGCAGTGGCCATGTTGGAGTTACCTCGTGGCAGTGGCCTGAGGAGGTGTCCCCCTTGGTCTAGGGGATCCCTAGGCAAGGTTGACAAGGTGAGAAAGGGAACCCCCACCTGGTAAAGGTAACCCCTGGTAAGGTTAAAAGGGAGAATGGGAATCCCCCCTTTTATGGTACCTTAGTGAGAACAATCAAGACGAGAACGGGAACCCCCGGCTTGATTGAGGTGAGTGTATGATAATCGGGATTATCATTCTTTTGTCAAGGGCTAGTGCGTGAGCTTGATCTTTGTCTCAACTGATACCGAACCTTTAAATTGGTGGGGAGCTTATATCCTGTAAATAAATTTAAATTTAACTATACGCGTGAATTTATTTTTTTTTCGGATATGGGCGCGCTCCTCACCTCCTTCTTTACAAGTACATACAGTGCTTTGGGATATGGTTTAGTCAAGGACTTGTCAGTGTTGGGTTAATGATTAGACTCAAGTGATCTTAAAGGTCTTTCCCAATCCAGGCAATTCTGTAATTCTGAGACCTGGAGAGGCTTGACAGGAGGGCTATGTGATCCTCATGAGGTTGAACAAGGCCAAGTGCAAGGTCCTGCACCTTAAAGTTATCAATAAATGTACCCGTAAAAGCTGGGGGATGAAAGGATTGAGAGTGATCCTGCAGAGAAGGACTTGGGGACATTAAAGAAGCCCCTTTATGAAAGAATGAGTGTAAACCTTTTTTATCATACAACAGAGCAGAATAATTTATCTTTTAGGTGTGTGTGTACATCCACAGATGGGCAAACAATGTAATGTAGGATGTTTTTAACTTGCTGAGATGAAAGAGCAGGGCTCTAGAAGATCATACGTAGTGTGTGATGGAATTAATTCTTCTGATTCAAGTCACTTTCTAGACTCCCTGCTTGTGAGACTACTTTCTGACTGACATGTTAATATGAAAACAGAGTATATATACACAAGAGTATGTGGCCTGTAGGCGTATCCTTGACTAGACCAAAAAGAATAGCAGCTGAGAAACATATGAACTACTACAACTGCCTGAACTATACAGGATCAAGGTCAAATCTAACCAAAGCCACCGTAAAGTGCAGGCACAAATATGTAAGAAATGGCAGCATGTGTGAACAGTAAGCATTAAACAAACTCAAAATACACCTTGATTCTAAACAAAAAAAATCAAGAGGAGGAAGACTAATGAGAGATCATCACAGAATCTAATATGGATTATTTTACAGGAAGGAAATGTAATCCAGTAATTCAGGCATAACATAAAAGATATATTTTTAGTGTCCAGAAAATTTTCTGTCTTCTGAGTATGATGTCTTAGGTCACAGTAGTCTGCTCGAAACTAAAGAAAAGCTATCCAGGCACTGTAAGTAAGTAGGCATTCATGAACTTCTCAAAGACTAAAATTTTGTCATATCCATCATGGGAATCTATCCTAAAACAAAGCTTGAAAACAGATTGAAACGTCAACAGTATTTTCATGCAACTCAACTGAAAAAGTTACTCTTTCTTAGGATATCAGAAGTGGAAGCAATAGCATTAGCTCCTTCTCTTCTTTTGTTTTGCAAACACTTGAAAGTGGTTACAAATTCAGTCTTCTTAAATTTGTATGTGAAAACAAATAATGAAATTAAGAACAATGCCTTTTCTGAGTATGCCTTAATAAATGATCTTCAAAAAGGAAAAGGAACAGAGCCACATGTAAGTAGCCTAATCCCAAAAGAAATAATGAATGAGAAAGTACGCCCAGAAGACACTCCTTCCCTGGAAAAAGACACAAACTCCCTTCTTTCTTAGGAAATAATCTTGCTACAATCTTTTCATAACTACAATATAATTGCTGCCTAATTTTTTTAAAAAATTGACTCAGTTTCCAATCTCGAGTAGAAAGGTGATGAAAGCTTGCTAAAATAATCTAAGACGACATAAAAGATTGTGCAAGATGCCTGCTGCTGTATGAAAGGAGCAGAATTTCAATTATCCATGAAGCATCTGTTAGACTATATTTACCATCCACAAGATGATGGGCAAAACTAACTTTGTGCTCAACACAGAACTATTTTTAAAGGATGCCAGGGAGAAAATCAGGCTTTTAAGTCTCAAGTTCTTGCTTTTTTTTCCTTTAGAAATACTACAGAGATATATATATATTCATTCTATAGATATAAATACAGAGACAGATATTCAGGATATAGGAGCACCTTTCTCAACACGGATTTGCAAATGTTCTTTTTTAAAAAAAGATCCAAAATTAATGCTGTCATTTATATGCTTTTTGTATTCTGCAACAGTCTCTAAAAATTTGCACAGATTACCATCCTCGTCAGGAAATCAAGTCTGTTAGGCAGTGCTCATTCAGTCATCTGGGACATGTCTCTTCACAGTAGTTGAAACTCCACAGTTAAGGTTCCCCAAACTCTCAAAATGTGGAAGATATGAGAAAGTTAAGGAGCAGTAATATTTGGATTTGTTCCTAGCTGGGGATACAGGCCAATTGACTTAATTTGTTAAAGGATGCCCTAGTTAACAAATGACGCGACCTCCAGTAACTTAACAGTAAAATACTTTGGTAAGTCTCAGTTTCTTTAGAAGCTCTATGCTTAAGGTACATCTTGCAGTTATACAGCATAATTTAGTCCAAAACCCCCTAATGCCAAAAAGTACTTTTCAGACTTAAGCTGGCTGGCAAATTGAGATAACTGCATTCACTATGGAAACACAGCCATCTAGTTTAATAATGTATGTGATTACAAAATAAGTGCACAAATCAAGAAGCAATTTAGAAACCTACCCTAAAATTATAAAGAATTTTTATATAAATTAAGTTGCTTGTATGGATAATGCAATTCCCAAAATGTAAGGCACAGAAGTCAAAAGGACACTGCCAGAATAATTAACCGTATCCTTTTCATCGTGGATGATCTAAAATAGTGACAATTTTAACATCTTATTTCCATCTCTTTTTCTGGTGAGCTTTGCAGTATGACCACCGCTGTCTTTTTAATTTTCACTTAATTTTATTCACAAATAAGACATACTATTATTTTTTTGCTTCCATTTAAAGGAGCACAATAGAGACCAAGTTTTGGATGAAGATTCCTAACAACAGAGCAACACCTACCTTTCACAGCTCATTGAAAAAAAGTAAAAAGCAGATACAAGATGGCTTGTATTGCAGAATCCTCTTCCAAAACAAAAGTTACATTGAGCGAAGACCTTTTCTAGGGCTATGCATGTGCGTTTGGTAAGCACTAACTCAGAGGAGAGGAAAATATACCAGCTGCAAAGACACAAATACTACTCTGTACAGCACCTGCTGCACAGTGCTCTCTAGAACTCTAAGTGACCCGACGCAATCCTGCAGAGTTTAGGAAATACCACAGAATGACAAAGTGGTCGCCTTTACTCTGAGTATGTATTAGAAAAATACCTCAATCAACCAAATTCTGAGACAGCTTATTAGCTTTTACAAAGTGTGAGCGACAGCTAGAAAACTTCTAAATATGAAATATCAAAACATTAATTTTCTGTTTTTAAAAAAATCCACATCATTGTATATGCTACGCAGTAGCTTTGGGAAATAATATATGTCTTGCCTTTCATCAAGCTCAAAAAATTTAGATTTACTAAACTCTACTATTTACTATTTTTTTTACTATATTCACTACATTGTGATACTTTCAATTTCAAAATCACCACAAATCCCGGTCTTCATAAACAGTCAGAAGAGATTTAGTTCCATCTAGTGGTTAAACAGACTTACAGACACTGAGAGAGCTTTCCTGTTTCTTGCCTATTCCAATTTGTGGCCCCAACAGGAAGAATCACAGTGGAGCCAAACACTGCACTTCACAGTGTAACAGTAATAATAAAGTCTGACAGTATATGGATGGTGCAAAACTGTTCTAAATAAAAACTGAGCTAAAAAGTCACAGACATTTTTTAGCATAGTATTTTAGTGCCATATAAATATCTCACTAAACAGTGAAGACAGAACTCTCCCTGTTGCCTTAAGGACAGCAGAACAATTTTTACTGCCTTAATAGTGGTAAATCAGTATTTCATAGAATATTGCTTCAAGGATGGGAAGAGGCAATAGAGAAATTTTCCAGCCAGTTAGCAGAAAAGATACTAAGATAGTATGCACCTGAAGATAGACTGACTGTTGTTGAAGGTAGACTGTTGTTGAGAAAGTTTTCATCCTTGGGGGTGTTTCAAACCAGAACTAAGCCAGGACCTTCTAGTCAAAATCCTCATTATGAAGACTAGAAGGTACCAAAAATATCAAAAATTGTTTATGAAAGGCTGAAAGTGAGCCAAAATTAAATGCAGCAGTGGAAGATCATGACCACTGACTCAATTCAGAGCACCAAAACCTTGTCCCTCCACACCCGCAAGGAGCATAAGTGCTCATTTACATGACACACGATGTTAATTTTAATATACTTAACTAATAATGAATGGAACAGTTATACTAACCAGTACTTGTAGAATTAGTGGCAAATTAGGCATGTTTATACTAATAAGTTACAAAATAAATATGTTGCAGTTTTTCAATGTGGTATGCTAGTTTCATCTAGCATCCAAACTTCACCAACTCTGCTAATAAACCAGTGCTGGCTTTCAAAATTATTACTTGGTTCAGAGTTTTTTCTTTGCAGTTGCTACTTTCGGCAACCTTATTTGCTCGTGCGTTTTATGTTTTGTGCTGTACCACCACCTAGAGACGAAGGTACCTGTCTGAGGTACTTGCAAGAGTCTCTGTTCTTTGGATCCTTACAGACTTCAGTGATGTTTGTCACAAATACCTATACAAAGTGCAGTTATGGTATTATCTCCACAGTGGAGAGAATGCATGCTGAGAAAGTGACTTACACTCTAACAGGGCAGGGAATTTAACTTGGCTTCCCTAGATATTGCTCTTGTGTCTAATCCACCCAACTATTTGTTCCATTCTGCGCCAAAATAACAGTTCAAAACAATGTACCCATTTCCCCTCCCCTTCTGCTGCCAGAGTGTCAACCCTATGAAATCTGTGAAAACGAAGAGGAACTTTGACAACCTACCATATAACACTGAGATCAACAATGCTGTCTCACCCGAGTCCTTGCACCCAGCAGATGCTTCTGTAAACACATAAAATCAATGGTATGACCTACCTGTGATTTGTGTTGTCATGAAAACAAGCAGTGAAAAATTCAAAGCCACCATGGATATATTAACAGAGTAATTGGTGCCTGGCTGCAAATCAAAACAAACTTCTGGAGCCTGCTTGTGTGTGGTGAGGTTGAAGGTCATTTCATGAAAGAACTCCTTCTGATACCAACGCTGGCCTTGCACATGAAACTGTAACCAAAAAATCACAGCAATCTTTCAATATATCACTTGCATTCAGTCACGTCATGCTCTAAATTAGAAAAAAATGGCAGAAAAACACAGCACTGCATAGAGCGCCAAAAACGTTGACACTGACAGTTATTCAAACTCAAATGCTTTCAAAATTCAACAGGACTTGCAGTCCCTCTTGACCAGCTCTAACATTGTCCTAGTTCTTTCTCATCTCTTCTGAGTCTATCCTTTTTATTACCCCAAGTCTTAATTTCCTGCTAACATACAGGCTTCCAGTAATAGCGCGCTTCCATTGCAGTACACTCTTATGCTGCAAAGGGATGAGTTATGGAAGTTACAAAAGCAAGCGAGCTCACATGAACAGCTCTGGTTTGACCTGGAGGATCAAGTCACAATCAAGTCATGTCAACCTGTGACAAAAGGTAAAGTACCCTCCAGGATCTCCCTACAGAGATGTATGCTTTCAGGCAAATTTAGGCACATGGTTTGCCTTTGGTTTTGTTTGCCTTTTAAGTATATTTGTTTCGTTGTTAATGTCCCAAATGAAGTTATTAGCTTAAGGCCTCTCCAGATCATTCACTAGAAAACTAAAATGCTTACTGCATTTTAATCGTGTTTTAATTGTCCTTTAAATAGATCCCATGCCCTTAGGTGATCTCTGAGCACCTTTTGGCGCACAGAGATTTGAGGTAGCAGCAGCTAGTCAAGAGTCCTGGCAGAAATAGTTCATGTAGAAATGCCCTGCTGAGACAAGGCAAGATTGAAGGCTTATCATAAGACAGAGTGGACTGACTCCATGGAATTGGAATACAGTTGTCTAAGGCTTGAACATGACAAAGTTGAAAGTACCGATAGAGAAGGCAAAATTGAGCAGAACAGGGGAAAACATGAGCCAGAAAAAGGAGACTGAGTCTCCTCCACAGGAGTGCATGTTAGTTTGGGGTTTTTTTGAAGGCTGCTATGAGAATGAACACTGATAGCAGTGAGTGTTTTAAAAATTACATTTTTTTCATAGAGGTCTTGTAGATTCAAAATACAGACTGTCACTTACTGAGTATCTGTCCTCCACATCAGTTCCCCTCACATTTCTCCACCATTTCAAGCAGGTATCATTAAAAATTAATATATTATTGAAAGCTTCCTTTACTGTAGAGACAAGAAAAAAAGGAAACAACTTATTACAAACACCTCATCTTCTACTTAGTTGCATATGAATACCTGGAAAAAAGGCTTTTATTTAAAATCCCTTCTGAGAAGGAGGTAGAACTTTTTTTTTTTTTGAATGAGCAAACACACAAGATAAAGCATGAACATTTTCCAGAGAAAACGGCTTTTGGAAAAACACAGGCATGCTTTTCAGGAAATTGAGACAGGAAAATAGAATTTATTTGTCCAGATGTAGGAAGGTTATAAAGACAGAAAGATCCAGGGGTTCTGACCTTCTAATAGAAACAAAGCTATCACAGAAAAATTTGTCACAGTTGATGCCCTTTACAAAAAAGTACATGAGAAAACGCATTTTTGTGGATTCCTAAGGCCATTATTTCTCAAGGTCTGTCTCATCAGAATTAGTACATCAGAAGGCAAGCTTAAAGTTTCCATGATCAAAATACTACAGAAACCCGCTGTCAGAACACACCTTCTCTACAACTACTGAAAAACTGTCAGAACACTGCACATCACTGCTAAACACAGAAACATTATCTGTAATATTCACATCACTTAGATTGCTATCACACAGCTCAGCAACAGGGAATTCTCCCACACTCAGAGAATCAGTCTTCAAGACAAGGAATGGAAACCAGTAAGCACTGTACCACTAACTGAAATTCCAGCATGCAGCCAGGAATGACAGCACACCAACCCTGCCTCAGCCAGAAGACACATCCTGAAGAAGGAAGTTAGCCAATTCTTTCTGAAGGGCACTGACTGCCACTGGTCTGTTTGCTCATAGGTTCAGCGGTCACAGCAGATGTAAAGAAAAACGTCTCGCAGAAAAAGAGCATGCTGACAGTGACTACAAGTGCATAGTCAGCCTAAAGAATTATACAGTCTAGGAGACAGCCTTCTAGACTCAGAACAGTGAACTTTGCAGCACAGTAAGTTCTGTAAGCACAGAGAATATAAAATGCAACCTACCCTTTGTATGAATTGCTACTGTAACTGAGACAGTGACGTTTGTGGAAGAGACGGTAGTAATATTCACCATGTAGTTACTGCCAGAGTTGAGATCTAAACACACCTTTGGATTATCTTCACTCGTAGTGATGTTAAACATGGCATCTTCTGAAAATGTCTTCTCATCCCACCTTCGGCCCCGTATGTGAAACTATTGAAGTGATTAACAAAAACAATGGTGCAACTGGTTGCGGCTCTCCAAAATTTAGAATACTAGTTCAATCAAGACTTGAAAATTTAGGATTACATTTGTTTTAGAATGTCAGCTAAATAAAAAAAAAATAAAAGGCTTGTGACTGTTTTGGTGTAAAATAAGATGGCTTAATAAATTAGGTTTTAACTTCTGGCTGTTCAAAATATTTTCCATATATTTCTACAATAACTAGCAGGAATCTTTAATGCAGACCCCACAAACACCAAATGGTGAGGTCTAAGTAAACATTCTTTCCTGCTTATTTTTTCTAGTTTTTCCCCCTTGCCCCACAGAACCAGTAGGAAGACTGAATGCCAAACATTAGTAAAACAAAAATTTCCCTATGATAGTCCCAGTGCAGTGAAAAAGAAACCTCTTGTCTAAAGGGACATATGTAATTGAGCTCAAGGCAGTCCAGACCGTGTTCTGAACTTTACTGCATGCAAACTATGCCTGTATCATCCGCAGACTTGACTATTCTGAAGTGTCTTGCAAGTAAATTCAGGTAAAAAGCACGTGCACATAGCAAATTACACCAGAGATCCACAGCTTCCTAGTTACTACTGAGTATGTGAAAAGCACTGGTTTTGAACTGTTTGGGTAATTGGAGAATTGTTTGTTCCCTTTCAGCCATACTCATTAAAAGCATTCAAACTAAAAATACATTGGTTTTTAGGAGAGGAGGAGGAAGATATGCTGTTTTCCAAAAGTATCATCCAACATTGAAACATATTTTGCACATTAACCTACCCACCTGGGAGACCCTAGATAATCCCCTTTTGCTATTTTCCCTATTTATACATGCTCAGAAACACAACCTTTCTTCAGATGTTGTCATCTGCAAAATATAGGAATTCTTATCATGTCGCTTTGGCTTTTGGTAAGAGTGACTGAACTATTTGTTTCTGAGAATTTATACATTGGCTTTTATTCTTATGACTATAGGTGGCAAAAAATACATATAACTTAATATAATAAAGTAGCTACAGGGTTAACCCTGTATGTTAGGGAGTTTTGACTGGCTGGCTGGCTGGTCACACCGTAAGAGCTGAAGTGAACGGATCGATGTGTGACTGGAGAGCACTGATGAGTGGTGCTCCCTCAAGAGTTAGCATTGAGACTGGTGCTGCTTAACATCTTTACCAGTGACACTGACAGTGGGACTGAGGGCACCCTCAGCAAGTTTGCCAGTGACACCAAGCCGTGTGGTGCAGTCAACACCCTGGAGGGAAGCTATGCCATCCAGAAAGACCTGGACAACCTTCAGAGGTAGGCTCAAATCTCATAAAGTTCAACAATGCCAAGTACAAGATCCTGCACCTGAGTCAGGGCAATCTTAAGCAGGAATACAGGCTGGGCAACAAGTGGATTGAGAGTGGCCCTGTGGAGAAGGACACGGGGGTGTTGGTGGATGAAAAATTGGACATGAGCCAGCAAGATGTGCTCACAGCCCTGAGGGCCAACCACACGCTGGGCCACATCAAAAGAAACACAGGCAGCAGGTCAAGGGAGGTGATTCTGGCCCTCTACTCTGCTCTGGTGAGACCCCACCTGCAGTACTGTGTCCAGCTTTGGAGTCCCCAACACAAGAAGGATGTGGAACTGCTGAAGTGACCCCAGGGGAGGGCCACAAAGATGATGAGGGAGTTGGAGCACCTCTACTATGAGGACAGGCTGAAGGGCTTTGGGGAGACCTTAGAGCAGCCTTCCGGTACTTAAAGGAAGCCTAGAGGAAAGATGGAGAGAGGCTCTTGATCAGGGAGTGTAGTGATAGGACAAGGGGTAAGAGTTTCAAACTGAAAGAGGTTAGATTTAGACTAAGTATTAGGAAGAAATTTGTTATTGTGAGGGTGGTGAAACTGGAACAGGTTGCCCAGAGAGGTGGTGGACGTCCCTGCCTTGGAAGTGCTCAAGGCCCGGCTGGATGTGGCTTTAAGCAACCCGATCTAATGAAAGATTTCCCTGCCCATGGCAGAGGTTGGAATGACAAAATCTTTAAGGTCTCTTCCAACTCAAACCATTCTATGATTTAATGATTGTCTTTAGCTTAATGAAGGTAATGAGAACATTGAGTGTTTATGCTTAAGAATGAGGAGAAAGGCCAATAAGGCAGATATCGTGGTGGGAGTCTGTTACAAACCACCCAACCAGCATGAAGAGGCAGACAAAATATTCCACAAGCACCTCAAAAGTCTCACAGTTGTGTTTGTCACAGAGCTGGTGAATGAGCAAACAAGGGAAAACACTGGTTGGAGATGCTGTTTGTGAACAAAGAAGGAAGCCATCTTGGGCACTGTGATCACTAAATTGTTAAGTTTTCAACTTAACAATTGTTAAGTTTTCAACTCTCAGAGTTGTAAGGAGAGTGAGTCAACTGCCCTGTTACAGACATACAGAGGGCCTGTTTAGGAACCTGTCTGACTTTATCCATTAGCAGGCAGTCCTGAAGAGCAAAGGAGTCCAGGAAGGGTGGACATTCTTCGAGAAGGACATCCTGAAGGTGCAGGAATAGGCCATCCCTATGTCCTGAAAGATGAGCTGGCAGGGAAGAAGACTGGCCTGGCCAAACAGAGATTTGGCTGGAACTCAAGAAAAAAGGAGTTTACAGCCTTTGGAAGAAGGGGCAGGCAACTCAGGAGGACTACTAGGATGTTATGGCATTATGCAGGGAGAAAATTAGAAGGTCCAAAGCTGGATTAGAACACTAATTTGGCCACTACCGTAAAAGCTAATTAAAATAATGTTTCTATAAATCTATTAGCAAAAAAAGGAGGGCTACGGAGAATCTCCATCCCCTATGAGATGCAGGGG
>NW_009699453.1:0-46794 GCF_000703405.1 Apaloderma vittatum
AAAAAAAAAGTGTATCAGATTATTGTATTTTACCTGTGTAGAGACACTGACCAGAGGCCAAAGAAGCTGCAGATGTGACTGACACAGCCGAGAAGGAGACAGAACTAGGACAGCAAGGATGTAGGTGGGGGAGGATACCACCTTTCAGCACATATCCTCAGAGAACTACATCTTCAGGCATTAAATTGGTATACACATAGCTTTACAGCTGTTGGCACCTGCCAAGGTTTTAGTCTCCAAATTTCAAGGCAAATACTCTCAAACATATCGAGCTCCTACAGGCAAGCACCTATTTCCTAGACATGTCAGAAGGAATCACCTCTTTTTAAAAAGAGTTAGAGGCCTAAAATTTTTCTGTGGTTTTAGACCACTGACTGGCAACAAGAGCAGACGTATCCGTCCACCACTGTTTTAAGTGAAGTGCAAGTTTACCTGTTATTCAGTCATCCTGGAAAATTATTCCCTACCCATATAGAAGATGAAATTTAAGAGTCTGGAACTTGAACTGCATCTGAGCTTAGTGTCTGGGCCTTGTTCCAGAGCAGGATTCCCTTTCCATTCATGTATTATAAAGGTACAAAAGGCACAGGAAAGGTTCTCACCTACACATTTGTAAAATGTAGTATTCAGAAAAAGAAATGTTATTTTAACAAGAAATTGTCTTTAGCAATATGTAGCACTTCCTGCAGCTGTTCCAAAAGACATATGTGCCACATACTTAAACCATAGCTCATACAGTTCTTAATGATCTGACTACTACGAACAGTGGAAATGAAGATGGCCTTCAGAACGGCAAAACCAGATAGAATTCTGATAAAATACGTAATCTCTGACACAAAGTACTTCGACCTCTAATTGCTGATCAACAGTTTTGCTATCATTCTGTCAGGATTTTACATTATGGTGTTTTTCTTCTTCAGACACTTTATATAGTTTATAATACTCCAGTACTTGCAGTTCAGAGTGTACTAGTTAAGGAGGAACAGTTCTACACTAAAAAGAAGTACAGTACTCATTAAATACATCACCTCTTACAGTTTTACTGCTTTAGGCATAGATATGCATCAAGGCAGCAAGACTTCCATTAACTTCCTTTTCATTTTTTCCAACTAAAACCAAAGACAGCGCACCACAAAATAAAAGTTACATGCAAACTTGTTATTTGTTTAACTTCCTCCACTGCAATCTCCACTAATAACAGTCTTCACTTCCAAAAGAGGTTTTGTTTTCTGAGCTTCAACTCTTCTTTGCCTTTTAATGTGAAACCTATTCATTTCTTTCCAAGGCTCTACACTTGGCTTTGCCAAATGCCTGCAATTATCACTTCTCAATTCTAATCCTCCCCCCTCTTCTGGCTGGTGAAAGTAGTTTCTTCATTTCTTCATTTGACTTCACTCTAGTCATTCACTGAGGGCTGTTTATTCTTAGAACTCTCTTTGATTTTAGTAGCAGCCCAATCGTTCTCATGCTGCTTTACCAATTCCACATTATTTTCTTTCTTTAAGTTTCTTTTGCCTCCAGACAACTCTGTCCTATATAGATTTTTTCTTCCAGGGTCTGAGGAAAATCTTAGAACTGAAACTACAACTTCATAAGTCCAGGTAATTGTACAAAGTTGTCTTACACAGTTTATTCATCCATGTAAAATTTGCATAGGTGAAGGAGAACAAATGTGTACACTCATGAAGCAAGGAAAGGACTGTGTACTTGAATGCAAATTCCTTGTAAAAGGCCTGAGGATGGTGTACTGAAAAGTGACTTTGCTCCTAGCAAAATAAGTGCTTTGAGTAAACAAATGGAGAAGTCCCAGATGACTCTTTCAAAACATGAAACAGAAAGCAGAATACTAAAAATGCTCCTACAGCTAAGTTACTTCTCAATTAAGGAGGGAATTTTTAGCACAGAGGCCACCTGACACTGATGTACTTTATGGACTTGCTTAATGTTTATCTAGAGATAAAAATGGATTCCAGGTCAGATAGTGTTCATGGTAAAGAAACAGAAAAATAGCAATAAGATTCTCTAACCAGTAACTGCTTTCAAACCCATGATCAAAACTCACTTCTCTCTGGCTTTCTATACACACTTCCCTAGGAGTTTTAAAGATCACTTCAGCATGAAAAGTTGCTTTTCCAGATCCCAAGGAAATCCTCTGACCTTTGTGAGCAAATTACATGTTCTATATATCTGTTGATACATACACTTCTTTGGCTTACGCTTTAATTTGGTTAAGCAGCTCTAAGAACACCAAATGCACTTTACTGTCATTTATAAAATGGTCGAGATTTCAATCCATATGAAGGAACCTACAGCACCCACAATTATAGTCAGTTATGCAGTCTTCGGAAGCTAAATAGGACATACTGTAAAGTAAAAGTAGATGGAGGCTGATAGCAGCTGTAGAAATACAGTTAGTACCTTATATAAGTAGACAACTGAGCAAAGAAAGAAAATGGAATGAAGAAAGTGAAAATAAGTTCACCCAAAACTGCAGTGAATGCAAAATACAAAACACGCAAAAGTAGAAGTGAATTAAGGGTGCATAAAGTGGTTAATCCCCTGCTTGTGGCATTTTCTCTGTGCGGGTATTCAAAATACAGTATCAAGCCCTTACTGATATAGGATACCCGAAAACCTGTTTTCCTTACCATTTTCTCTATATAGAAATCTAATAATCACATTTGAAATGCATACAGAAAAAAATGGGACATTTTTAGATATAATCCCCATTTCCATGCACATGCAAGAATTGTTGTATTAGTTCTCATCCTTTTATTGTGTGATATGTTATATCATATATTTTCTATGCATTGATTTTGCATCAGGCAACAGGAAAGCAGTGACTTCTGGTTAAGAGTTTATAACCTGAGGATTTACACTTCTCACTTTAATTACTGCTGCAAAGAGAATGGAATAGAAGCTGAGGAGACTTTCTACAAGATAAATAAAAGCACCTGCTTAATGCTGCAATTACTAGAACTGTGAAGGTATAGGACAGTTAGCAATTATATTGTTAGACCAGCAATATGACTTGGATCTTATGAAGAGTAACATCTTACACTAGAACAAAGGCCACCACATTATGCCACATTGCTGAAGGATAAATTCTACCACATCGGTGAAATAATCCTAAAGCCCTCTATGCTGAAAATGAGCATCACTATTAGTTTTAACTAGCTGAGAAAAATAAGTAATACAAGAGCTATGAGAATAATTCATAACAAAGAAAAGCACAGCACATTTGCAAGTGAAGACCTACCAGAGTAGCAAAAAGATGATATAGAATAAAATAAATAGCAACTACTGGTGCCCACATATGTCCTACAGCATTCAGTGTCTGATCCATGACATCCACCCATCCTTCCTGTGTGAGAATCTGAAACATCGACATGAATGCCTGCAAGAAGAATAATTACAAACATATTAACAATTCAGAGATTATATTAGTATGGTTTTACTGGCACATTCCTCAAGTTGACATAACAGAGCAGAATGCTTGTTTTTGTTTGTTTCTTAAATCTTAATAAACATATGTATTTCAATTTTTCAAGTCAGGCAAAGTTGTTCTAAAGCTAAAGGACAAATAAATAGCTTAACCTTTGACTGAACTCTAATCTGCAACTTGGAAACAGTCCTAGCTCCGTTAGCCCATATGAAGAGCTTTTTGGTTTCCTCCAGGACTGACAAAATAGAAGAAATATCCTGAGCATCAGAGATCATTGATTTGAATGTTATACCGTACTGTGGTTTTTTGAAACCCAGATGTCATAGACCATTAAAACCCCAACGTGAGGCTACAGCACAGACTGAAATCTAACCACCATGAACAATGTGTGAGTGTGACACATACATCATACACAGACACGAAGGACTGTGCTCTGTCTCAGCTACAAAAGTTTGACTATGGTATCAAAGTGAAGTGTGGGTCTTGAGAGTCTTAGATCACTCTGTGAGGTCAAACAGCTGCAGAAGTTTGTTTTCCTTTTGTCTGACATCAAAAGGACTCTCTTTCCAGACAGGAAGGATCAAAGATGATATCCTAGTGAAGTTTAATAAGCAACAAAAAAGTGTGAGAAACTAAAGACATTAACAAAGCAGATTCCATTTTGAATTCCTCGAATTCAAAATGCTGATACAGTGATAGAGATATATTAGATCTATGCTCAGTGTGCCTGACATCCCCAGAACTGCGGATTAACATAACAATGCACTGGGCACAAAGAGAAAAGGACTCTTATTTTCACACCTATGAGAAAACAATTCATGGAGAGCCCCTCCCATCAACTTAGTCTAGGCCCAAACGGATACTGGAAAAGCTTAAAAAGTGTAGATATATAAACTTATGTGCTTGTAAAACCAACAAAGTGGGTTCTAATTAGTTCTTAAAGCTGCCAGGAAAACTAATTGGGGGAGAGACTTCCAGTTTGTATTGCTACTATTAACCACAGGCAGGTACTTTGCTTGGGCTCATTATCAAGTTTGCAGAGTTATTCAGACAAAACAGTGTCTTCTCTAAGCAGTTTCCTCCAACAGAAACAGGACCCTTAAGGTTATATCAACACCCTTAAGTGAGTCCACTCCAGGCTGTGTGTAAGTCAATTTACTCTAGAGCAGACTCTCCACGTGCACGAGTACATCACTTGGTGGCGTCCCTGCCCTCTGGCGTCACCTAGTCCAACAGGGAGGTTGGACTAGATGATCTCTAAGGTCCCTTCCAACCTATGCCATTCTATGATTCTATGATTCTGTGCTCTCCTCCTGGCCCTATGCGATGCCCCTATGGCTACAACACATCATTAATATTTGGTGACAAGAAGCTAGTTCTAACTACCTGAAATAATAAGAAGGATGCGGCATAGCTTGCCACACACTGTTTCTGTATTATGAAATCAAAGGTGTATCCTATACGCTTAATATCTGAAAGGAGGGCCTGCAGGCGCTAAGCTCACTGGGGTGATGTAGGAGGGCTGGGTAAGGTAGAGACAGTCTAATCTGGTGCATCTTGTTACACAAGTCACTGCAAAAAAGGAACGGCCTTTTTGGAGTGCCCAGTTGGAGAGAACTATTCCCCTGCCAGTGACCAGGGATTGCCTTGGAGACACCATGCCTGACGCAGGAAGAAGGTTAAAAAAAAGCAGTATCATTATCAGGAGGCCAGTGCTTGAGCTCATTGTCTGTCCCCCTTTCACTGACTACTGATAACGATTCTCGAACTAAAGCTTTTTCTCCTCTGTCCATTGTAACTAGTATGCATCTTCAAGTAAAAAAAAATTGCACCCTGTTGCCTCTAGATCATGTTCAGAGGAAAAACTGCATTTTTACTCTGTTAGAGGGTCCCAAACAGCCATATGCTAAGGGCCTACTGGCTCTTACAAACAATCCCACACCAGAATCCAGCTTGATTTCTTGTTGCTGCTATGACCTGTGTGTGGCACTCTGAAGCAGACAGAAGCATAAACACAGTTAGTCTAAGACCAAGGAGTCTGAGAGCTATTTTTACAGTTGCTTTTCAGAATTAAATCACACTAATCACATTTGCAGAGATGATTAAGCCTACAAGTCCAAATCACTCACAGGAAGTGATGCCATGGCATACATGGAACAGATCAAGACATATAAGTGAGCAATTGCACACAATGGGAGATGAAATTAAACTTAAGACTTTAATTTCTACATCAGCAACATCTTGGCCAGATGTAATTTCACGGTGTTTCCCTTGGACATGCAGATCCCACAGAGAACAAAGGCTAGAATAAACTAAAAGCAGCAAGAGAAAACTGCTTGCAACTACTTTTCTCTAAATTCTTTATGTCAGCTAAGATCTTTGCTATGCCATGTATCAGAAGAGCCTAAATACAAGGGCTGGAATTTGCACAGTGCTCCCTGCTGTATGTGCCTGCCAGTAATCTTGGTCTTAACTAGCACATTGCCGACCTGCAGCTAGTTCTTCTTTTCAAATCAGTGCCCCTTCAGAATCACACATGCAGACTCCTTACACTGTGAAAAATCAGAAACCCTTATCAGTGTCTAGTTCTCTTACCAAAAATATCATAATGAGAGTCCTGAAAAAACCCCCGATCCCAGCAAGTGTTATCTAGCTCTGGAAAATACGTGCCCATGCAAAACATGCAGAGAAGGAAACATAGGGATTTTTAGCTAGAAGAAGCCTTCTGCAGCCAGAGGATCAGCCTGCTTTATAGCTGCCAGTGGTGCTCCCAGATGAAGAAGACAACCAACCCATCAGTGCTCAGCACCACTTCTCAGCTTCCCTTTGTGAGGGAAAGGTGAAGCTAAACCAGTCAATTGCTGTTTCCCTGCACTCAGAGCATCTCTGGGGCCACTGGTGGTCATACCTGACGCTCCTTGCTGAAATAAAAAGTGGGTGCTTCAGTAAGTAACACACTCCACTGTTGGCTTTAGAAAGACCTGAGGGGTGGGATAATTGAACCAGCGCATTATCTTCCCATCTGAATCACATTAAATTACCATAGCTTAATGCTTTTAAAAATATGTATTTTGATTAATCCTTCAAAGTATAAAGATATTTTCAATACTATGTTGTAGACTCCTCATTAAAACAAGCATTAGATTAATTTGGAAAATACAGTCTTCTAATATCACAGAGCTCTACTATTCCATCTAAAATAGCTGTCTACAAAGCATATAGTTATAAAAAGTGGCCTTTTAATATAATGTAAACATTGAGCTACGACATTAAAGTCCAATAAATGACTAAACACTAGTTTTAAGAAAATAAGACAGTGCACAAAGTGTATGTGCTTTGCAACCAGTGATCTCCATTGGAGCAAGTTATTTTTAGCTGAAAGGTATACTTCCCACTGTTTATTTTAAAATTAATTTGAAATGCAACTAGCTGACAGAATCAACATCTGTGAAGATGAGAGACGTAGAGATTTATGCAAATGGTGATTTTCTGAATTAATTCATGTTTTAGAAAAGCCTGTCAATTTCTTTGAGTATTTATGCCCTATTACTTAATTAGCTGTTTTGATGACGGAAGTCAAAATACCTTTTATTTATAGTGGAAGGTTGGCAAAGGTTCAGTGGAATATACAAGCCAAAGTGCCAGTTCTGATATCTTGTCCAACTATTTCAGGGGTGATGCCACACAAATTACCACTTACAGTTATAATGTACTCAACTTATAACTGCTGCTTGTCCATAAAATATTATGAGTCATATCCCACTGGCCTTATTCATGGAAACAGTCCTATAATAACTGTGATTACTTCTGCAGATTAAGCTAACAGGATTTAAGCCAGTCTTTGAAACGCTTGCAATTTGTTCTACCTGCATAAATTTACCTCTTTTTCTCCTAAAATGATCATGAGTGTTCAATAACACTCTGAGAGAAGAGCAGCCATCCTGTAAAAATCTGGCGGTGGCACTGACATTGTAACTACATACAAAATTAACACTATACTTTTAAAATTTCAATGGATGATGCTTAGGTTGAACTAGCATTTCACAACTTGAGCTTTCTCCAAGCCCAAGGCTAGGAGCAAAGTCCTGAGTTTGCTGGGTTTTGCTGCTGAGATCAGTTGGGCCTGGCTTTCACTTTGTGTTGATCTACTTAAAGGAAGGGCAGCACATGGCCCCAAATGCCAAGAGAAACCAGGACATGAAAGTCAGAGATGCTAACAGCATGTTTTGTTTTCCATACAGTGAATTTTAAAATTTCTTAGTGGCCATTTTATGCTGATGCCTTTGAACTGACCTCCCCTCTCATTCCTTCTTCAGGGGCCCTAGCCTCTGTCTTCCTCATGGCTCAATACGTGGCAGCCCAATAAGATGTGTAAAAATAAAGACAGTGGATCAGTTTAAAGCAGTACAGCAAACATCTGTATTTTTATACTTAGCATTAGAGAGAAAACCAGTCTGTTTGGAAAGTTGCAATGGCCAAAAGAAGAGTGAAATTTGTAGCCATGGCAACACTGAGCTTGTGCCTATTGACTGTTGTCAGGAAACCATGTGAAAACATGCAATTTAGAGGTATTAGCGAAAGGAGGAGGTCTACTTGTTCCAAAACCCATACTGTGCCTTCTTACAAAGCACTTACAGTTTCAATGATTTTAGGTTTTGTCTGTTTCAGCACAGAAAGCACTTTAATGTACTAACTCAAAATTTAGCCTCTAGTGTCACCATTTTCGTTAGTGCGCTTGTCCCATGTGGGTGTGTAATAACAGAAAAAGGCCACACAAGACCCCTGGCCATTTCAGGTTTGCTCTTTCAGAGGTAAAGCTCCTAAAATTTGTCTTAGCTAATTCTACTGTTGCAGCCCCCATATCATCTCCTATATCATAAAGTAATGCAAGTATGTCTTCAGTCATGTTTTGAATATAATACGCTTCAGGCCAACCCCAAATCAAATATTGTATAACTGTCTTGTAAATTGATTGAGTGGTCTTTATCCAGAGCAGGCAACATGAGTGGGAATCCCCTAGACTGCCAGGAAGACACATTCCTTTGGAAGAACACCATCACCTACACCATCAATCAAAAATTTTGAGTACCAAACATTCACTGACTCTATTAACCTATTAAGAGATGTTTCACTAAAAAAAAATGAAAAGAAACCACATACTGTAAATTACACTTCTGAAACATTTGTAACAAGGTGAATATGTATACAAATAAATAATAAGTAAAAAATAAGGACACACTCTTGCTTCAGGAAATATAAAAAATACTGAAAACATTTCAATTCAGTATTGCTGGGACATACGTCTTCTGGTTTTCCAAAACTTAACTCAGAAAATAGAAAACAAGTCTGGACGTTTTCTGTTTGTAGAAAATTGCACAACATACTGGAGAAAATATTTTCTCACTCTTCAAACATGTATTTAGTATATTCAATGACAGAAGTTCTTATTGACGCTTAAATGGCCTAGGATTGAAATGCTCAAAAAGACTTAAAACTTTACTAGCATCCTGATATGTCTTGACAATGTTTTACTGCAAATGGATATTTCTCAGATACTTACATTAATTTATTTAGTTAAAATGTGCAGGTGGCTGTGAAGCTGTCTAATTTTAATTATACCACAATAATTCTTTCAGGACTTTAATTGCCATTTTGCATACATAATAAAAATAATTCTAAAGCAAAATTCCCTGTTGATTTCAAACTTGAAGTTGGATTTTTTTTTTTCAGAAGTTATACACAGGAGTTGGGCATACAATACGGTGGTAATATCACCCAATTCAGATACGGAGGCCTGACTTCATTAGAAAAGCTTAAGTTTTATTATCTTTTCTTTTGCTTTCTTCAGCATTTAAAAACTGAATTATACTGAATTCTTAATGATCCTACCGTCTGCTTTTCTAAACACTTTTCCAAAACAGAAAGCCTGGTGTTAGATTATTCCCCATGCATAGGTATTTTTCGTCTTACATTTGATGGCTAGCTTCCCGTACATCAAGTCCAGGTTGACAATTACAAATTGTTGCCTAGCCATTTTGTTTGCTAAATGCACGACTCTTGAGGCTGCCTTATTCATTGTTATTTAATTGTTCCAACCAATGCACTTTCACTAAAATAGATACATTGGATAACCAAGCTGGAATGACAGAAACAAATAAATTGTCACTGGAATCAATCCATGTACACTCAGCCTAATCCATTATTAAAGAAATGGCAGCATTTTCATTCATAACAGTGTGCTTCAATAAATACATTAGCTCTGATTTCGACTGATTTTCAATGTTCTGTTCTGAATTAATGCAATGCCCATAAATATCCATTATTTATACCCAAAAAGCAAACATTTTGTCAATGCAAACAGGTTTTATAACCGCGTGTAAAGCAAGCATCCCTGTAAAATCAAGAACAATGACTGTCATAATCTGAATATATATGTCATGTATAGACATGTTTTATACAAATTTGGTGACTAGTATGCATGATTGTGCACATTAATCTTCTTTCTGTAACATACTAGAGAGCTGTCAAGCCATATGCTTTGTTGTGTCATTGTGAGGGGGCATATGTACAATTTCTCTGTATTCCCTCAACAGCAGAAATATAACACTTAACCCAAAGAAAGACATACTTCCCTACTGATGGAAGGCTGTGTCACCCAGAAAATAAAATTCTTTTCTCTACAAATATGGAGATGAACTGCTCCACAGTTCTCAGAATGAAAGGAAGACCACTAATATAATGAGTACCATAGAATCACAGAATCATTTAGGCTGGAAAAGACCTTTCAAACAAAGTCCAGCCTAATCTAACACCGGCAAGTCCACCATCAACAGTAAGAAAATATCTTATCAGTGATAATAATAACAAGCGATGAGTAATGAATGCTATTTATACTTGCCCGTGGAAAGGTTGTAAATCTATCCAGCTCTTCCACAAAGCAAAACATCTGTAAACTGATTGCTGACATTACGATTAAAAGGCTGGCAGTAAATACCACCAGACTCCCAAGTTTTTTTCCTGGTCCAAATATCTTATAAACAAAATCCTCCAAAGCAGGAGAAATCTTTATAAGCCGAACCACTCTAAGAACCTGCAAACAAAAAGAAAATAGAATTGTATTAATTACTTGATTATCACATTAATCAACAACTTTTCACAGGTTCAAACACTTCAAGGCTAGAAAGGGACTTTAAGCCTTTATCAGGTTGCCACTTCTTGTAAAAGACCAAAAGTTGTGTGTTACATTAAGAACACAAACCTTGGAACCTGTCAGGTTTTGTCTGTACTTATCTTGGCCTGCCAGGAGACTTGTTTTAGGTAGCAATAGCAGTTACTTCATGACCAGCCAATTGTTAGACTACTTTGTCTGTTGCTTAGCTTTTTCCAATTCTGTGGGGTAATGCTTATTGTTACATACCTCTTTTTTTTCCTAACAAATAGTAATAACAAGCTGCAATTTTCCATAGAATGAGCTATGACCCCTCCATGAAATGCAGCATCGAGGTGTACAGGCATGGGATGATTGTGGAGGTCTTGAGAGCACAGAGACGGGAGGATACTCGAGACCCTTCAAGCCTATAATCAACTTACAATCACAAAGAGTCATCACAGAAAGGCAATGGGGTAAAGCTGGTTTTGGAGGAATAAAGACAGATGCAAAACACATCACAGAGAGTAAATCTGAATGCTGTGTGGAATTGCAGACCAATAAAGGTTTATAGTATGTTACCAAAAATAAAAATGGCTTCAGGCAGAGGTCAAAACACGTCACTCTAGATTTAGCAACTGAGGACCTATTGCAGTGTTAGGTAAATTGCTCCAGCTTGATTATCATCACTGTTAAAAACTCATTCTAAATGGACAAGGCCCGGAATAGCCTTTGAGGAAAGCTCTGCTCTGAGCTGCAGGCTAGGTGAGATGACTTTGAAAGGCCACTTCCAATCTAGATTTTTGTGTGATTCAGTGTTGTTACACCACATGAGATATTCATATAAAGACTGACAGTTCTTCTTCCCCAAGTCATCTTTCCATTTGAGTGACTCAAGATAAAACTGCATGAAGAGTGTACCATAAAACCTAGCAAGTTTGGTAATAAACATATTTCTCTTTTTCATGCTACAAACAAGAGAAATTTTGGGTAGTATTTCGTGGTATCAGAGGAAACAGCATTGTGTGCCACTGACTTATTTGACACCTCTCAGTATTAATAGTGGCAGAACTGTGATTGTGTGTGGAATTTCTGACCCATTCACTGCTGACTCTACCTTGGAAAAGCTGCTGATAGCTCTGCTTCTCCTATATCTGCCACTCATGGTGCCACAAACAGTGACATAAAAATCAGTGTCAACAAGAGGCAGCGGCAGCCACAACAGTTACTGGAGACAAGAGACAGCAGCAGCGTATGAGGCAAATGAGATTCTGCAGTTCTTACAAAGAAAAAGACTCTTTAATCCAAAGTATCACCTGTATTCCCACACGAATCATACTGAAACTGAAAGGTAGGAATTACAGTGCAATTACAGGCTGACCTTATGTACAAGTCAATTACAATTACCATGCTGCTTTTGGACAGAAAGTAAGTTTGACAGAAGCTGTTCACAAAAACGAGTTCACTGTACCTTGTAGCTTTGTAATAAAGTATACATTTGCATTTTGCATGAAACTTACCCCTCTACCTATCTGTCAGGTATGCATCTAGGCTTTACTGCCACAGGGGAAAGAGAGAGAAAGTCAACTCAAGAGAGCAACTTGTTCCAAACATACCAGACCCCATGTGTGATACGGGATGAGCCTTCACTGTCTTGAGTAGTTAAAATGGGTCCTAGATACAGAAGTTACTCTAGCAGCTTAACTTTCACATTAGAATTAGGTGAGACGAGGTCCTTTCTTTAACATTGGAACCATGGTCACATACAATCGGAGTACATGAAGCTGGTTACTGAGGCAGTGACGGTGAGATGAGTGAGATTTCCAAGTACTATGAACATATAAACATGGTGCCTTCTTATACTTGCAGTGTAAATGTTAGCTCTGTTCGCATCAATATTAGTTTCAACATTGACCCCAGGAGGGTGAAGATTTCATGCTAGTTAGTATTCTGAGTTGTATTTTAGAGAAATTATTATCTGTCTTACTTTTTTCCCCCCTTCCTTTGGGGAACTAACTGACCTTTAAGCAATACACTAATCTTATTGATACTATTTGTTTTTTTCATTTATTTTCATTAAGTGACAAATTGAATCTAGCAAAAGTACACTCTAATGAACATTTATGCATTCTATGTAATTGGATTGCAAATTGTATTAAATTTAAGAGCTGTAGAAGGTGCACTATTTGGATTAAATATAAAAATCTGTTGGAAAACGAATCAAAATGAAAAATACAAAAAAAGGACCACAGCTTTGTCACAAAGAACAGCTACATCTCCTAAGAGGGACAATATTTATGCAGAAAATGACCCAACAATATTTTCCCCAAGCACAAATACAATACCATCTCCTCAGCCCAGCATAGGTCAAATTCTGTTTAAATCTCTCCTTTTCTATGCTTATTCACTTCAGATCTCTGCAATAATATGCAAATTATGTTATTTCTCTGCTGATTTTGATTTCTATAGATTATAGCCACGGAACAGTGCTTTGCTGTAGTGTTTCACAGAGGACTTTGCAAAATGTTCTGAACGAATTTACAGCGGATGAAAGAAAGATAGGGGGGAGGGTGGACAGTAGCCAATATGGTGGAGAGTGAATGACGCGTTGGCAAAAAGTAATGATAAAGACCAATGAATAATGCAGACTGAAATATATGCTAAAGAAGACTAGATAAGCCAAATGATATTTCTTCTCACTATCCTGGAATGTGTCAAATAAGAATTCTGTTTTCAGTAATCTGTTTTGTTGGTTGACAAGGAACACATTTAACCTGTCATCATTAATACATAAAGGCCCAGAAATCTGCCTAATGTTAAGACATAGCCATGTGAAAAAGACTTCCTGACCTTCGTTGATTTGAAAACGTATTATCTAGCTTGCCCAGAAGCTTAATTCTGGAGGAATACAGCGTGCACCTCTCTTACACACTGACATCAAAGGTAAAGTATTTTCCAACTTAACTGTCATCTGCCTCTTAAGGGATTTGGATTGCAAAATACAACCCAAATCTTTCAGCGCAGCAGGTGTTTCTGCTTATAAAATGTATGTGTCTCACTCTCATACATTTCTGAAAAAAAGAAATCACATCTTGACATTTTCTGTCATAAAAGCTAGCACTTTTTTAAAAAAAACAACCCACCATCACCCACGTCCTCTGAAACAAATTAAATCATTAAAAAGACATTTTATTATCAACATCTGGCTACATCTTAATTATGCTTTCAATACTACAAGTTAGTGATGATGCTACTCATTTAGTCCTTGTTAATAATTTATACTTACAATTCTTAGAAAAATTTATCAGATGTTAAGTGGACTTGGCATAATAAATATGGACCAAGTATTAACTAAGTTGCGTCCTGTTTAAACTGAGAGCTCCCAGCTAGGTTTCCTGTGTGCTTCTGACACAGGAGTACAATGGCAGACTCCTGACAGATCATCCTTACTTGCAGATTAGCAATATCATGCCAGATTGAATAATAATATTTTAAATATTTGGACAGCAAAATCAAAGTTATAACCATCTAAAAGCCTTCAAATGACACCAGGTGAAAGCAAAATAGAATTTGTCATCCTGAAAGCTTTCCTGACCAGGTTTGTAGAACCATTTAGAAAAAATACAGGATGGCATTTGCAGAAGTCTGAAAAGACCATCATATTTCATTGCTGAATAACAGACGGATATGAATCCTTCAACATATTTTTTTTTTAAATAATTTTCCTCAGCACCGTAGAATATAACACATTATAATGTATCTCAGCACTTTCTCCCACAACTGGAGTAACCCTGAGCACTTCAAGGAGGATGAATGGGGAATTTTTTTTTTTAAAATAATTTTCCTCAGCACCGTAGAATTAACACATTACAATGTATCTCAGCACTTTCTCCCACAACTGGAGTAACCCTGAGCACTTCAAGGAGGATGAATGGGGAATTGGTTGGCCTGGCTGACAGAGGAAGAATCAGAAGCCTGAATTAATCAGTCTTTCTTTGTCTCTCCTTCCTGCTCTTCTTCAAAGTGAAAATGTAGGAAAAGCCTCAATGAACTCACTTTCCCTCTAGATAAGGAATTGTTGGAGAGCTATAATAGACAAGTCTAAGATGATTATGGAGAAATTACCTCAGAAGACCCACAATAACTGGAGCAGAGACTCTTAGGATATGACTGCTCCCGAGATGAAGATTTGGGCAAGCAGCAGCGAGTGTACTAAGGCCTCAGGGACAAAAGTCAGGAGAGCAGTGGTGGACACTACAGGAATGTGACGCTGTCAACAGCTGTATGCAAGGTCAAGGCTAAGTGAAGGACAATGAACGAACTAATCCAAAACCTAGTGAACAGTGTGGTTCAGATAAGAAATGGGAGTCACTGAAAACTGAAAAGATTTCTCAGCAAAGTTAGAAAGAATCCTATTTCTGTAAATCCACCCAATAAACGTAGTTATGAACAGACATATTTGTTATTTTGAAGATATTCTCGAAATGAGTCACTAATGTGAGAACACTGGTAGTCTGAGAATGGAAGTAAATGAGAGTAAAATGTTGATTGGTAATGTTTTTAATTGGTATATAGGGCAAAATGTAAAAGCAGCTAAACATACCTGAAAATAAGTAAACTGGGAGTGATAGAGGTCTGGATAAATATGAAGAGTGGTTCCAATCACAAGCAGCAACTCAAACTTGTGAAGAGATGAGCTGATGTATCCTGTGAAACCCAAACACCAGATCTTCAGGAGAGCTTCTAAGTCAAACAGAACTGTAAAAGCAACCTAAACAAATATATAAAACAAGAAAGATGCATTCAAAACATTGAGTTAAATCACAAATTTCTATGTCATAATGTTTATCAAGGTTTTGCAGGATAAAAATAAAGATCTCCATAATATTTAACAAAAACATTCATACTCTAAACAGAATAAATAATCAAGAATAGATTTCCTCATATTGGTTCGTGTTCTGCCTTAAAATGTACACTGTGTGAATTCTGAAGTCTCAACACAGACATATATATTCCAAAATTTGGAAGGTAAGAAATAATAAATCCATCCAGCTGACCTATTTGTGTACACAGATAGAAAGGAAAAAAAATTAGGAGATTTTTTCAAAATGTAAAGCATCACATACGACAAGTGTGAAGAATTCTAAGAGATCTAAGGAACAAACCAACGTTTAAATGCTTCTTGTTTGAAAACAGCTACTTCAGTTTTCTAAAACATCCATACTAACATGACAACCAAAACAGGTAGAGAAGGGGTGATGAGACTTAAGCCTTAGAACAAATTAAAAAATCAAGGAAATTCAAATTCAGTCCAGAATTGGTAAATTTTCACAATTTTAAAATGAGATGGTGTTAAAGAAGCTGCGCAAAAAAAAATCAGATGGAAAGTTATAGGGGTAGAGATCTACTTGTAGGCATTGGATGATTGCAAGATTCTTTCAGAGGTCTTTCTTGAAATACTCAAAGGAAAAGATTTTTTCCTTTTTCCTTGACTGCATTTTCTTCTCTGACCCTTTACAAACTTTAGAGCTTCAAAGAGTCAGTGAAATAACATTAGGTGGCACCTACATATAACTAATACTTCCAAAATCCTGTGCAAACATTAACAAAATACAGCTTGAACCTCTGAGCGAAAGCATTATTAGTTTTTTAAGATGTAGAGATTACCAGACTGTGGACCATAAAATTTACTGGATTTGGCAGGAGATAACAAAGTTAGAGACTAAGATTTTAATCCTAAATCTGACAGTGACAATCTCTGGGATGCTGCCTTAAGTGCTTACATTATTTAAAATTTAAACTCTCCAGTCCATCAAAAGTATATTTATCAACATGGAAGAGAGGTTCTTTGAGAAAGCTAAATAAAAATGTATTTACATATTTTATGTGTACAGGATTGTCATAAGCAGAAGTGGAGACGGAAATTAAACACTGAAGTTTATATCATGTGTTTAGTTCCTTAGTCCACACAGCTGTTAACAAGCACTGCTACCAGCTATGTTATACAGCTCTGTCAATGCTTGCAAAATAGTTATCAGGCTTCAGATGCCCTCTGAATGATTAAATCAAAGCAAAAATGCTTCACAGCAATCAAAAAATGTCTTCACATTAGTAAAAAAATAGTACTAAGAAATGTTTGTGTGATTTCAGTCATGCCCAGTATAGGGACACTTTCACGCTCATATTCTGGAATATACCCGGCCAGTTTCTCAGCCCTTGTTCTGGCAGCTCAGATTGCTCTAGGACATCAATGAGCCAAGACTGCAGAGACTACCCCTTTACATGAAAATCTCTATCTAGATCACCAAGAGCATGTTTTATTGGAAAATCTTAAAACAAAAGCTCACTTGTAATGAAAACACATCTAACTGAGTCCTAAAAGAACAAGGAGGTTGAATTAGGAAAAATGAAGCAGTGGGTAGAAAGTAACTGGAATTCAGCTTTCAGAGCAGGTGGAGTAACAATGTCATTTAAAATCACACATGCATACTTCAGAGTACATAGGCTTCCTATTAGGACAAGACTAACAAATACGATAAGTATATTTTAATTTATTCTAAAAATGTGTGGGCGGGATCATTTGCATTTTACATGCTTGTCAAACGTATTCAAACCACTAGCACTCAAAAATGTATCAAATGGTTTGCATAACATCTGATTACATTTATACACCTGAGAGCTTGCATTTTTTTCCTTCCTTGTAATTAATTACAGGAGAAGACTCAGAATATCTGACTAGAACTTTTTGTTAGGTGTGAAATGTAATGCAATTCCATGGACTGCTTTAAAGCTGAAATCACTCGTTTCATTGCAGTAGAGACAAGGGAAAGGCAAATTCATGTAAGAAACCAGAATAGACCCACAGACAAAAAGCAGGTATAACATGTGAGCAGCCACCCTCCATCAGGTTGCCAGTTTTACCTTGGGAAGGCCAAAGAGGAGTTACCAGAAAAGAGCTGCGTCTTTGAGAGCTACCTTCTATGCAGTCACCTGGATCTTTTATAGTATTAATGTTGTCTTTAGGAACATTAACTTTTGTCAGTAGGCCCTTAACATTTTTTTTTTGCAGAGGCAGAGTTCAGTATCAACCAACAGTCAACAGTGACAGACACAGATAGTTTGGTTGTTCGTGGTTTTTTGGTTTTTGTTTTGTTTCTTTTTTTTTGTAACTGTGGCTTACTTGTAAGGCTACTAAATTGTTGGGAAAGACAGGAATTCTTCCAAGCAGGATCAGTGAGATTAAGGGCACAGACCTCCAGCATTTCCCTCGCTACTAGCTTTAACACAGCACTCAACCTTGCCTTCAGAACAGGGCAGAGGCTACAGAAAGGCAGCAGTGCAAGGGGACAGACTGCAAAAAGAACCTAGGAGGAAAATAAAACCCCTCTGGCTCTCAGACCCTTTAAAGCAGTACTTGTAGGAATCTCACATGTTTCCAATAAGACTTCTAGTCTGTAACCTCTGCTAATGGAAGACAATGTGGCAGTTGCATATGAAACCAAACGTCCATCACAATTCTGTCTAGGTATTGAACGCACAAAGTCAACCTCCTCAGTAACAATTACCAAAATGAGTTGGAAGCTCTACTCCTTCCAGGTTCTCAGACATGGCACTGGAGACATCCTATTAAAAGTCTGGTTTTACTTAATCTGAAGGGCTGATACATATAAATTCAAATTCTTGTCAGAACTCCTTATTTATTACTGGGTATACAAAATTATGCAATTGATGAGTTCCAGGTTTAGAATACATTTCTATCTTTCATCTTCTTGTCTCACCTTTGCCTTCTTTTCTCTTAAGTCTGTCTTCTCCTTTCAAAAAAGAGGTTATTTTTTTTCCCAGTACTGAGTATCTCAGTAACCTCACTTTGGATTTGTCTACTGAATTTAACTAGATGTATTTCTACAGTTCCAGGTCACTACAGTGTGTGACCCATAGAAGAGACAGAGTGAGCTATTTTTATTAGACATGTCTGCTCATAAAGGCAACAGCTTCCAAGATGACTTTTGGAAAATGTATCGGAAAGCCAGATATGTTTGAGGAAATCTATCTGGCCATTTTCTTTAGCAAAGGGAATCCCCACTGCTGTTGGCTGCTCAAGCCAGCTCCCTCTAAAGCGAAAGCATCCTGCAGCCTAGCTGAACGGAATATAGAAATGCAAGGTGTTTGACACTGTCCCACATGACATCCTTGTCTCTAAGATTGAGAGACATGGATTTGACGGATGGACCACTTGGTGGATAAAGAACTCGCTGGATGGTCGCACTCAAAGACTTGTGGTCAATGGCTCAATGTCCACGTGGAGACCAGTGACAAGCGAATTTCCTCAGGGGGCTGTTCTGGGTCCAGTGCTGTTCAACACCTTTGTCAGCAACATGGACAATGGCATCGAGTGCACCCTCAGTAAGTTTGCCTATGACGCCAAGCTGTGTGGTG
The DNA here is from genome assembly GCF_000703405.1 of Apaloderma vittatum. Taxonomy (NCBI): domain Eukaryota; kingdom Metazoa; phylum Chordata; class Aves; order Trogoniformes; family Trogonidae; genus Apaloderma; species Apaloderma vittatum. Next base: position 19,029 of record NW_009699453.1, read on the forward strand.
CCGTGGACTCACTTGAGGGAAGAGATGCCATCCAGAGGGACCTTGATAGGCTTGAGAAATGGGCCAGTGCAAACTGCATGAGCTTTAACAAGTCAAAATGCAAGGTCCTGCACTTGGGCCGAGCTAATCCCAGGCACAAATACAAACTGGGCACAGAGTGGGTTGAGAGTAGCCCTGAAGAGAAGGATTTGGGGGTGTTGATAGATGAGAAGCTCAGCATGAGCCGGCAGTGCGCTCATGCAGCTCAGAGGGCCAACCGCATCCTGGGATGTATCAAGTGTGGCCCGTAGGTCAAGAGAGGTGATTCTCCCCCTTTACTCTGCTCTTGTGAGACCCCACCTCAAATACTGCATCCAGTTCTGGTGTTCCCACCATAAGAGGGACATGAATCTGTTGGAGCACGTTCAGAGGAGGGCCACAAAGATGATCCAGGGGCTGGAGCACCTCTGCTACAAGGACAGGCTGCGGGAGCTGGGATTGTTCAGTCTTGAAAAGAGAAGACTTTGGGGGGACCTAATAGCTGCCTTCCAATACCTACAGGAAGGCTGGGGAAGGACTTTTTACAAGAGTGTCCAGCGACAGGACAAGGGGAAATGGGTTTCAGTTGAAGGAGAATAGATTTAGATTGGATCTTAGGAAGAAATTCTTCATAATGAGGGTTGCAAGACTCTGGAATAGATTGCCCAGACACGTTTTGGATGCCCCCTCTCTGGAGATGTTCAAGGCCAGGCTGGATGAGACCTTGAGCAATCTGGGCTAGTTAAGGGTATCCCTGGCCATGTCAGGGAGGTTGGATTAGGTGATCTCTAAGGTCCCTTCCAACGTAGGACATTCCCTGATTCTCTGATACAGTGCAATAGCAGTGCATTTTGCTCCAACCAGTTTCCCTGATCAAGGAAACAACCAGGACACTGTGGAATAAACCACATTGTGTAAGTATTCAGCCTCTTCAAAACAATTTATTTGTATGCCCTGTGCTGCAAAGAACAAGATTCACAATAGCAAGTAGGAAATTACACCAGTTTATCAATTTCTCATCTCTCCCAGGACTTTCTTCACTCTCCTGCTCCTCTTGATACTTTATTTTATACCTCCTTCTATAAGATACTACGGTTTTGTTTTTGTTCGATTTTCATAGTGTCTCTAGTAAAAGCTTCACAGGTAAAAAGTAGAGAAAAAGAACAAAGAGACATCAAAAGGGTAAGCCTTACAAATAAACAAAACACCTTTCTCTATTCCAGACTAATTTACCTTATATACTTAGAAATATCAACATGTAGAATGTAAACAAATGAGTTTTTTGATGACCTCCCCACTAACAACACAATAACCTAAGCTATGCATTAACAGAAAAATATATCTTTAAAGAAAACTGGGTACTGCTTGTAGGATAGAATTGTAATACACTAGTCTACATGGCATACTCATCTTGAATTATTAAGCCCTTGCAAGCATTTCTGTTGGCAAAAAAGACCCAACAAACCAAATACTTGAAATAGATGCTGAAGAGTGTTTCTAGCACTGATTAATAAAAGCATAATTATACTATATATTCAGTGTCAAAATAGAAATAGCACATGCAGCATTTCCTATTCTGAATATAATCAATGTCATTTTGCTAGGCTCCTCTTGCTGTATCCTGGGCATAAAGCAAAAATATCCAGTTCATGGTCTCAGGTTTTAATTTGTTTATGGATGAGGATATGGTACTGTTTTTGGCTGGGATAGAGTTAATTTTCTTCACAGCAGCTGGTAGGGGGCTATGGTTTGTATTTGTGCTGGAAACAGCATTGATAACACAGGGGTGTTTCAGCTGTTGCTGAGCAGCGCTTGCACAGGGTCAAGGCCCTTTCTGCTCCTCACCCCACCCCAGCAGCGAGCAGGCTGGGGGTGCACAGGAGGTTGGGAGGGCACACAGTCGGGACAGCTGATCCCAACTGACCAAAGGGAGAACCCACACCGGACAGCTGATCCCAACTGACCAAAGGGAGAACCCACACCGCATGACCTCATGCTCGGCAATAAAAAATGTGGGGAAGAAGGAGGAAGAGGGGAATGTTTGGAGTGATGGTGTTTGTCTTCCCAAGTCAATGTTATGCATGATGAAGCCCTGTGTTCCTGGAGACGGCTGAACCCCTGCCTGCGGATGGGAAGTGGGGAATAAATTCCTCACTTTGCTTTGTTTGTGCATGCAGCTTTTTTCACCTATTAAACTGTCTTTATCTTATCCGAGTTTTCTCACTTCAGTTCTCTTCCCATCCTACCACGGGGTGGGGCGGGGTGTAAATGAGCAGCTGGGTGGGGCTGTGTTGCCAGCTGGGGTTAAATCACAACAGAGATTAAAATACATTTCCCTGTCCTCACTTCTACCCTCAAATCTATGGGGTGTTTCATAAGAGAATTCATCATTTGTTGGCTTTATTCCAATGTCTTATTCCCAGGATCATCCTCTTTCACATTCATTTTGGTTTTTTGAATATCCTTAGAACTTGAGATACAATAAAGATAACACACTTCAGAATTACTCTTGAAATTGTGGCTGGGCCAGCATTTACTTTATGTTCATACAGTGGCATGAGAGACAACAAAGCACGATGCAGCACTGATGCCTCCACTATCTGCACTTTTTGAAGGTTTTTGACTCTGGTACTACCTTTAACTTTTTGCTTTCATTTTTTTCCCAGAACTGGTGAAGTCTTAGCTTCAGAAGATTTTAAGAGATCAGATACAAATTCTAAAACTAAGACAGAATTAAAAGCAAGAATCAACTCAACCTCCCTTAAAAAAGGGAGATTCATAAGGCATCATAATGTTATGGACTAAAGGGTTTAAAGCTGGGTACCTGAGATTGACTCTCAAATGTATTTAGACATTTAAAACCACAAGAGTACAAATCATTGAACTTTTTGACTAGTGACTTCTATGCCATTGGTATATTGGTTGCCAACAAGGCAATACGAATAGCAAGAGAAATCACAAGGAATATACTGCTATCACATGCTCTAGCCTAACAATGTGTCCTCTGGCTCCAAAGAAGGACTATGTAATTAACAAAGCCAGGGAAACTGCAGCAACCATAAAGCTAGACATGTGTCCAATCCAAGCAACTGTAATCGACCCTTTCAGAGAACTGATCTTGGTGAATTTCAGCCCCATTGGCTGTATACTCACATAAAGTGATGAGAGTAAGTATTTCCAGTAAAGAATGTTACAGCACTCTTTTCACTCTTGTTTCAGGAAAAACGAGTATCCATTTGAAACTATGCCTCTACACGACTACCAAAGACTTCAATTCTTTTCTTTGTTTTTTTAAACTGAATTAAATAGTAGCGGAAAAGACATGTAGGCAACGTTCTAGGATCTGCAGTGCATGCTCCACAGTAAAATCCTTGACCAGGTAATGACTCAAGCAGGCTCCCTGCTAGAATGTCACTTGTAAAGAAATTTTTTACCTTCACTTCACTGGTTCAGAAGCACATCCTCCTCCTTCACCAAATTAATGACTGGATAATTTTTTATTGTTTTTTAGCAGCGGGCTTTTAAGGGTACTGAAGCCAGGCTACTTGCAATATTATTCTGGCTATGCTTAAAGACCTTCTAGCAGCTAAGTACATGTCGAATGAAAATGATTTAGGAAGAGGTACAATATTCTTTAAAGACAGTCTTTTGTCATTTTTTAAAGTTAAATTCTTCTGCATGTTACACTCCGGCTAGAGAAAGATAGAGACTCAGCAGCCATGCATCGCCTGCAGATGTTATATTTAAGCCTGAGCTCATTACCACTGACATTTTGTTTGAGGAAATTACCTTTCAAAAGGTTGTAAGATCGGTCTGTCAGCCATTGTCAGACAGAGGAACTTGAACAAGTTAGCAAAGAATTCTCAGAACGCTTAAGGGAATAAAAAAATTACATACTAAAATGTACTTGACATTCACATTTTCTACTTTAGCTTATCTTGAAAAATATCCAGACAATCATTTCAGCATACTCACCTCAGCTAGGTAAAATTCATCATATTGTCTCTTGAAATTTTCTCCTTTGTAGTAGTTACTAGCAGCCACAATCACATCTACAGCCACCATGCTTAGTATGAACATATGAAACACAGATGACCTCATCATTTTCTGCAAAACAAAATGTAAATGCTATCATGAAAATAAGTCAAATCACATGCATTATAAAGTTTTACTACACTGTCAAAATGTAATCAGTTATAATGTTTTATAAAGCTTCTTTATATGATTCTAATTTATGACTCTTTAAAATATATTCTAATATATTGCTTCAACTGGTTTATATGTGCAAATTGGTGGGGTTTTTTTTACTTTTCAGTTTTATCTGCCAATTAACTTCTTACTGAAGGTTCATCATTTTATATAACAGACATTGCTTCAGTATGTTTTTAAAGCATAAACTTCTATCTACACAGTTGCCCTTGGTTAACACTCCTTCTTTACAATTTATTCGTGTAGATCTCTTAACGACTTACTCTTCAGGAATGAGTAACACCAATTCTATCTTGTGCATTACTTTTGCTCACGAAAGAAATAATACAGGTTGTCAAACTATTGCCTAACAGTATAAAACACATCTACATATAGTCGATACACATATCTGGGCCAATGTACTGTGAAGTACTTCACAGATAATTACGCATCTGTGCACTTAACGTTTTGTGTCACTGCTGCTGCAGTCCTACAGGAGAAAAGAGGAGGCATGCAGCACTAGCCAGGAGTTTGCATCCATGAGCTGTCAAAACAGTTGCAACAACAGGTTGTGTGTAAATCTAAGTTATGTTCACATTGGAAAGGCCATTTTTATCTGCTCCTGAGTTTTTAATTAAAAGTGCCTGACAAAATTAACATATAGAAGAACTCTGCCTCTTCCCAACTTCTTCCTAAAGACTTTGTGTGCCTGTACTGGTTTATATTCTTAGAATCACACAGTTATTTAGGTTGGAAAGGACCTTGTGAAATGATCTAAACTGCCTCTGCCGGCTCAAGCAGAGTCAGCTGGAGTAAGTATTCCAAGACTACGTCTAGTCAGAGTTTGAGTATCTCAACAGATGAAGACTCCACAACCCTTCTTTCAACCTGTTCCACTGTTTGATATCTGCACAGTGAAAGAGTTGTTTTGCTGCATTCAAATGTTCAATATTAGACAATATCCCAGTGAGAGATAGAAGAAAAATAAAATCACAGAATCTCTCAGATTAGAAACGGTCTCTTGAGCTCTTCTAGTCCAACTTCTCTGCTCAAAGCCGTGTCACCTAGAGAAGGTTGTTCAAGACCACATCAGTCAGCTTTTGAGTATCTCCAAGGATGGAAACTCTAGAACCTGCATAGGCAATCTCATTCTGTGTTTTTACACCAAAAGAGTATTTTCTCATGTTTACATGGAATTTCCTGGTATTTCAGTTTGTGCCCTTTATCTCTTACTCTACCACAAGATGCTGTTGAGAAGAGCCTGGCTCCATCTTCTTTCTTTTCTTTTCTTTATCATCTTTGTGGCCCTCTGCTTGTCTCAGTTCAGTATTCTCCATGTCTTTTTTGTATTGAGGAGTCCAAAACTGCACACAACATTCCTGATGGCCTCACCAGACGTGTGTAGAAGTGGTCATCTCCTCCAGTCTGCTGGCAACGCTCTAATTCTGCCCAGAGAATTGCTGGCTGCCTTTGCCTCAAGAGCACGGGTCTGGCTCATGTTCATGAGTCGGCAGTGTGCACTTGCAGCCCAAAAAGTAAATCATGTCCTGGGCTGCATCAAAACAAGTGTGACCAGCAGGTCAGGGGAGGTGATTCTCCCCCTCTACTCTGTTCTGGTGAGAAGGGATGCAGTACTGCATCCAGTCCAGTTCTGGAGCACAAAAAAGACATGGATCTGCTGGAGCAGGTCCAGATGAGGGTCCTGAAGATGATTAGATTGCTGAAGCACCTCTGCTATGAAGACAGGTTGAGGGAGCTGGGGTTATTCAGCTTAGAAAAGATAAGGCTCTGGAGTGACCTAATAGTGGCCTTCCAGTACACAAAAGGAGCCTACAGGAAAGCTGGAGAAGGGCTTTTTACAAGGGCCTGCAGTGATAGGAAAAGGGGCAATGGCCTAAAACTGAAAGAGGGTAGATTTAGATTAGATATTAGGAGGAAATTCTTCACCATGGGGATGGTGAAGCACTAGAACACGTTGCCCAAGAAAGCTGTGGATGCCACATCACTGAAGGTGTTCAAGGCCAGGTTGGATGCGGCTTTGAGCAATCTGGGCTAGTGGGCTAGTGCCCCTGCCCACAGCAGGGGAGTTGGAACTAGATGATCATCGAGGTCCCTTCTGACCTTAATCATTCTATGATTCTATTATCTTATTCACCAGAACTCGCAGGAACTTTTCTGCTAAACCACAGCTGGGTAGTGCCAAATCTGCATGTACTGGTGCATACAGTTATTCCTTCTTTGGTGTAGGCCTTTGGTTTTCCTTTTGATGAATATCATGAAGTTCCTGTGTGGTCAGTTCCCTAGCCTATCAAGGTCTCTCTGGGGGGCAGCACAACTATCTGGTGTACCAGTCATTCCTCCCAGTTTTCTATCATCTGCAAACTCATTGAAGGTGTGCCCTGTGCCATCATCCAGATCATTAAAAAGGATGTTGATGAAACAAAAGTGGCCTTGCAATAGCACTGGCCAGCTCCCTTAGCAATTATGGGTTCATCCCACTAGATTCCATAGACATCTCTACGTTTACTTTGTCTGAATTCTTCTTAATGAGATCCTCTTTCACCATGAGTAAATCGTCATGGCTCTAGACTTCCTCATAAGTCTCAGGAGCTTGGGATTCATGAAGGTCAGTCTTACTCATCAAGATGAGGGTGAAAACAGCATTGAGTACCTCAACCATGTGGCCCAGGAGGAACACAAAGATTCTGTCTGAGAGTCGGGGGATAGAGTTAGGAAAGCCAAAGTCAACATGGAACTGATCCTGCCATGGGGCATAGACATGAACAAGAAGGGCTTCTACAGATACAAAAGCAGCAAAAGGAAGACTAGGAAAAATCTGGACCTGCTGCCGAGTAACAGATTAGGGGATCTGGTGAGATGAAATGTTTGAAGTACTCAAAGTCTTTTCCACCCCTGTCTTGATGAGTAAGACTGACCTTCAGGAATCCCAAGCCCCTGAGACTTGTGAGAAAGTCTCAACTATTTTTAGTTTTGTCCTACTTGTTTATCCATGTGGGATTCCTGCCACAACTGCTTGATTTCCTGCATTTGGTAGGGGACCATCTTTGAGCTTGAAGGAGATCCTTGGAAATCAAACAGTTCTTCTGGACCCTGTTATCTCTAAGATTGTATTTTATGGGATTCTTCCAAGCAGTTACATTTGTAAAGACACATTAACATCTTAAAAGATACATGTATATACAGCTTTAAAACACTGTCTCAGTCTTCAGTGAGATGAGGTTTCTACCTTGATAAAGAATTGTCCATTTTTACATTTAATGTTTAACCCTGTCCGGAGTTCAAGGTCTTGACCAAGCTACTCTTCATACTACTGGGTTTTTTTTTGTGTGATCAAATTAGACTATAATACGGCATGTAAGGGAGGCTGCAAGGACTAGCTGGTTTAGGCTTTCAGCAAAGACTTTTATGGAAAAACTCGACCCTGTTGTTTTACGGGAGTTTGCTTAAACTGAAGCTGAGTGGAGTTCTAATCACATATTTACAAGCATTCAGCTTTTCTCTTAGCATACAGACTTCGTGTGTGAATCACTGATAGCATTACAGACAGAAGACTGCTCAATCCTCCTCATGTAAACTGGCTTCCTTTTGACCCTAGTGGCACAAAATGGTCGTACCTTCCAATCTAGAAAGGGAGGCTTACGAGATAAAGCCTGACAGTCAGAAATTTACAGAACAGCCTGGGTTATTAACAATGCTTAAAGCACAGTGAAGTCATCAAAACAGAGTGGCTAAATGAAGTCTGGCTTTTATTTGTAATCCACAAGGCAAGCTATAAGAAAACAAAAACTAAATACAGGGCTACTGGGATCAATCGTGCACTTTTGACAGTGGTGTGATTCAAAACAGGTAGCAACCTATGTGTTACACTTCTACCTCACACAAGTTCTAAACAGATACTTAAGTCTCTCTGCATATTTTACACTGTATTTTTAATAGTGTTAAAATGTCCTTCATAGTGATGAAGCATTCTGCCTCAATTGTGAAAGGCTAAAAGAAACTAGTAAGTGAGGTGGTGAAATGCACTTTTCTCTACTTTCACAAAAAAAACAACAGGGAAGCAAAATAGTAATACAGGAAGAATAAAAATGTATAAACCACCCTGATACTCATGTACATACATGTATACTTTCTCACACAGTCCATACTTTCAGCTAGTCATAAAAAGATTTTCCAGTGGTATACCTAATGCTGGAAAATAAATTACAATAACAATATCCTAATCATAGTATGACTCAGTAAAATCCAATAAAACTTCTTGTCAAATGGTCACCTTCCCAACTGAACCGATTTAGCTAATAGAGAATATTCTGTGGGCATAACACAATTCAGCAGCAAGTAGTGGGTAAGGAGGTTCAGACAAGATAGAAGCTAGGCACAGGCTCTGTAAAGGCAAGAACAGCTGGCTGAGGTACGAAATTAGGAGTTGCCTGTGTCAGGCAATGTGAAAAGCACCCAGCTGCTGGCAGAAAGCCAGAAAGCCCATGAGGCCAACAGGGTGGAGGCTTCTGAGCAAATACACATGCACAGCACAATCACTAGGCTAAGGAAACTCATAAGAGGTATTAATTACTTTTAAATCCCATGACTGGCCTGATTACAGGGGCCAGACTGGCATCTGTGTTTCTTAATTTTTCCTACAGCATGTCAGAACCTAGCTGCTCACTTGTCATGGATGGTGCGCATGATAAGCAGCTTTCCTGTTGGCCCGCGATATCCTTAGAAGATCAGTCACACATGTACTGTGCCCAACTTCCCCCCTACTTTAATCTGTCTTAGTTTGTTCTTTCTGCATCACAGAAATTTAATTTGGATTTGTATCCTTGCAATGGTTCAACCGCACCTCTGCTGTAATGTTTGACTATGAGAGTTCACCATCTCTTTACACGTTTGTGTATTTGGAATGAGGTCTAAGTGAATTCAGCCCACAGCACTTGCTCAAGCCTTAAATATCATTTTGGATCACCGGATCAGCAGTGTGTCATTTGGATTACAGCCCTTTTCAGAGCACACAGCCATGGAAAATTCTCCGTGCAAACTTGAAAGAGACATAATGCCAGTTTTTGTTCTTGTTTAATTTAGTGACCTTTTCCAGCCCTTGGATGTGCATTTCTTAAACTCTGTAGGAATAAGATGAAAGAAATGTTCTGATGTTGCTGTCAGCCAGCTGCATGATGGGAAAATTGTGTCTAATATTAAATCGGACTTAAGATTAGCTGTGTTGAAGCAGTCTCAAGTGAAATGCCCCATTGCTGCCATCAATCAACTGCAACAGCAACGAATTTCATACATTTACTATTAATCTTTCTAATGCTGGCATCTGGCTTCATGCAGGATGATGATTCTCAGTGTCCAGGATACTGTAAGAACATGTATGGCACAGTGCAGTAAAGATGCAATGGTCATAAAAACCAATAAATGACAAACTATTAGGAACCAAAATTATTTCAGCACCTGGAAACTCAGAAAGGAATTAAGGATTTGCTTTGTGCCCACATGGGAATTTTATGAAAGCAGAAAATACTTTTAAAATGTTAGGGATATGCTTGGTATAGATGAGGAACTCTAAATAAAAAAAATTACTTAATACTCCAGTCTCATCCAAAAGCTCAAGTAAGCAATGACACTGCAATTGGTGACAGGTGGGTAACGTAAGTCTCACGGAGCACTACCATGCATGGTCTAAAGCAGTCTTCTGTCAGTCCAAGAGTATCAGAATGGGCTACATTGCTTTACTAGTCCTTCCACATTCCTGCATGGCAGAGGGAGGATGAGTGACATAAATTGGCCTTTGCCAGCTCACTGCCCTGGAGAAAATCCACAGCAGCTGCCACCTGACACAGCCAGAGCCACACAGACCTTGGCTCAGGAAAGCAGTGGCCTATGTGAAAGGCAGTGACTAAGCAAACTAGAAAAACTGAAGATGAAACTACATTGTCCTAATGCCAAACTCCTTTATTGGTCTTGATATGAACATCAGATCACTCCTCGTACCGCTTTCTTTTATATGGGATTGTTGTTTCAAGTCTGTAATAGATCTTGCTTACTAAGCAAGATGGTAAGTGTTGCAAACTCCTAAAGTCTGACAGACTTAATTAAAAAAGTTACCTTGATGTTGCTAGCCCAAAATTGACCAAGCTGATAATGTTCAATATTATCACGTGAAGCCTTGAAAAGTGTCTTCAAAGGGCACAATAGTTTTAGTTCAGACCTACAGAAATTCGGATTACACTTGACATTACTTAACACTCTTAGTGATGGTCTAAGAAAAGAATAAAAAGAGGACAAATTTGCTTAAGAATAAAAAATTACTGACAAAGCCCTCAAGCTCATTAGTACTGAGCAAGACACGGTGAGGATCTGATATGCAGAAAAACGCTGCTTATTTTGGCCATTTAGCATGTGAAAAGCTTAGAGTGCATAATTGTCAAACTGGCAGGGTAGCTCTCAAAAGTACCAAACCAATTAATGAACAGTGTAAACATCATTTAACTAAAATACTTTGATAATCACTATATGCTTAAGCAGCTTTTTTTCCCAGTTTTGATACTCTTCAATAGTGTATTAATCAACACTCAACTGTAGGAAAAATACAGTTGTACCAGTATCTGAGTGGCCTTTCTTTGGGATCGGTTTTGGAACCAACACTGTTTAATGTCTTTTTCAGCAACATGGACAGTAGGACTGAGTGCATCCTCAGCAAGTTTGCACCAAGCCTTGTGGTACAGTCAGTGGACACGCTGGAGGGAAGGGATGCCATCCAGAGGGACCTTGACAGGCCTGAGAGGTGGGCCCATGCAAACCTCATGAAGTTCAACAAGGCCAAGTGCAAGGCCCTGCACCTGGGCTGGGGCAATCCCAAGCACAAAGGCTGAGCGACGAGTGGCCTGAGAGCAGCCCTGCAGGGAAGGACTTGGGGGTGTTGGTGGATGAAAAACTGAAAATGGAGGAAAAACTGAACGTGAGCCAGCAATGTGTGCTTGCAGCTCCAAAAGCCAATTGCATCCTGGTCTGTATCACAAAAAGTGTGGCCGGCACATCAAGGGAGGGGATTCTCCCCCTTTGCTCTGCTCTTGTGAGACCCCACCTGCAGTGCTGTGTCCAGTTCTGGGGTTCCCAGCGCAAGAAAGACACTGACCTGTTGGAGTAAGTCAAGAGAAGGGCCATGAAGAAGACCAAAAGGCTGGAACATCTGCCCTATGAGGACAGGCTGAGAGAGTTGGGGGTATTCAGCCTGGAGAAGAGAAAGCTCCAGGTAGATCTTACAGTGGCTTTCTGGTACTTAAAGGGGATGTACAGAAAAGCTGGTGAGGGACTCTTTTATCAGGGACTGTAGTGATAGGATAAGAGGTAACGGTTTCAAATCGAGAGATGGTAGATTCAGATTAGGTATTAGAAGTAATTCTTCACTGAGAGGGTGGTGAGACACTGGAACAGGTTGTCCAGAGAAGTTGTGGATGCTCCCTCCCTGGAAGTGTTCAAGGCCAGGTTAGATGAAGCTTTAAGCAACCTCATCTAGTGGGAGGTGTCTCTGCCCATGGCAGAGGGGTTGGAACTAGACAATCTTTAAGGTCCCTTCAAACTCAAATCATTCTACAATTCTATGAATGTTTATATTTTAAATATACTTTAACAATTCATAAAACAATAGCATCTTCTCTGCCATGTTTTAATAGGATGGCTCAGGCAAGCTGCTTCATTCCTCTTCATCTCCATTAGCTTTTGTTATTTGTCCAGGGAAGTCAGGTCCTTCTAAAAGTTTCCAGGCAAGCTTTCAGCTACGACTTTTGAAAAACCTTATATTGGCTATATGATTATTGCAGCTAATTTAGTACTTATTGCTACAATAATGTTGTAGGATATTTGTACTCATGTGTACACGTATATACTGGAAGATGACCGTCTCCAGTAGCTAGAACAGATTTAGATTTGTTAAAGTTGTTGTTTAAATGTGTACAAAGGAGTTGGGTGGCATTTTAAAACAGGTTGTACAACTGAAAAGGTTACATATGTGCTACTCTGTTCTTTTTTACTTATGGGACTGTTGCAGCCTAGATCATAGAGCTGCTGTGGTGTGCAGGCAAATCTAATGTCCAGCTTACTTCAGTGCACTGCACCACCATGACTTGTGGTGGTGGCATGTTCTGTAACTGCACTGCAAGTCCTGTGGTACCTGATGATTTCTTAAAGCCCCGTTAGCTGCAGTTGTATGAGTATCACAGAATACAGAACCTTTGTTCAGAAGAGCTAATAAAGCACAACACAAATTCATTATAGCATCACAGAAAACGCTGTCAAAACTGAAAATGTATTGTGACTAGATTATCTTTTTTTGAGTTTTTTTTTTGTAATTTCTTCACAACTTGAACAACAACTTCTAAATATATACAGAGCAACCACAGGTTTTATGTAACAGGGCCAGTTTAAATTATATGCATAGAATTCATATCACTAAGAAAACAATGTGGGAAACAGTCACTCAAGGTCCTAGCTAATATAGATTTGATATTGCGAATAGGAGACATCACACGCCATTGAAATTATTACAAGGTACTGGTCCTGGAGCAAGATTAGAAATAGAAAACTTGACTTGCAGCATTTTATGCAACATGATTTCTAAGAGCCACTGAGAAAAGATCCAATCTTGGACTAATGAAAAGGGCAAGTTCTTTTATCCTGTACAGGTTTAGTATACTTCTGGTGTTTATTTTGTTTTTGTTTTTTTTTTTCTTACAAAGTGCCTGAAGATACCTTGACTATGAAAGGAGCTTTAGAAAATCACATTCTATACACTGCTAATCATAGATAATTCATAGCATGAATAGGATAAATTTGATTTTCATCTTGTTGGTTAATGGCCATCTGAGCAAGTACAAAATTGTGAAATTGCAGGAAATTTTCCCTTTTGTTTGCAGAACATTGTAGAGCATTTTACAAGCTGTGTAACTAATTTTCTATAAACCATTTTGCTTTCAACTTACTTTATGACTGACTGACAAAGATATGCTTGTAAGGAGAATTTAGCAAATTATTCTCATGCTCTGCCATCTGAACATTTCTGAAAATTATTAAGAATTAACCAGAAATTTTAAGGGAACAGGCTTTTTAATATCCAACATCAATGCAGCTATATATCAGTGGGGGCATTAAAAACATTGTAAATCTCAGATATTATCTTCTGTATTTGAGAGAAACTTCCAGATGCTAGATGACTTCAAGTAATGCAACTTGATAAAAAGAAAGAAGGTGAAGGGAGAGTTTTTAATTAAAGACACTGAAATTGGAAGCTTTTAGACACTGCAAAGAAAATAAATTAGCAGTCTCAATTGTTATTAACTTTGGTGATGGCAGGGAGGCAGTCTTGGCTTTCTAATACAAGCTGCCTGTCCCAGTGCAATGTAAATGGGGTGACTCTTCACCAGTTCGGCCTACAGAGACTGTCTTTAACATTCTTCATGACAACAGAGGAACTTCTCAAGGTAGTAATGTATCAGAGATAAATGTGAAGATTTTTTAAGATCCATAATCCAATGAAAAATCTCCTTGGAAATTCCAGTTAGTTTAAGATCACCTTAGCACAGAGAACCTTTGCTACCAATTGCAGGAGATGATATGGAATATGTGGTGATATTCAGGGAAGCAGAAGGTTCTCCCCAAAACAAGTAACATCATAACTCTTGCGAGTTTTAGAACATGCGGCTGGAAACCCTTCTATATTTGTTACCTGGCTGCAGCAGAGGTGGCAGTAGCCTGATAGAAAGAGCAACACAGACAGTCCTCACTTGATAAATATTCTACACATTCCACTTTACTGTACTTCTATTTCCACCTTCTCATCTCATCTCATCTCATCTCATCTCATCTCATCTCATCTCATCTCATCTCATCTCATCTCATCTCATCTCATCTCATCTCATCTCATCTCATCTCATCTCATTAGTGTATAAAGCTCAAGGCAGACACTGTGTTGGAGGTTGAGCCCACCCCACTGGGAACAAGAGCTATGCAGCTGCTTGCTCACCCCCACTTCCCATCCCTTCAAAGAAGGAGAGGGAGAAAATTCAACTAAAGAGGCTCAAGGATTGAGATTAGGACAGGGAGGGTTTGCTCACCTTTTCTGGTCATGGGCAAAACCCAGAGCAGACTTGGGGAGAAAAACAGTTAACTTATCACCACCAGTTTAACTAAATCAACTAGGTCAGCATAAGACAGTGAGAGAAGTAAATACAACCAGATGCCCAATATAATTGCCCCCCTCAACCCCTTCTATCCTCCCAGCTACCTCCTCCCATTGGCGCAGAGGGGAAGGGGATGGGGGCTGTGGCCTAGCCATTACTCATCGTCCATGGCAATCCTTCTTCGCTGGGAAGAGGATTCCTTGCAGTCTTCCCCTGAAGCCATGTGGTGTCCATCTCACTGGAGGCAACCCCCTCCCTCCATATGAGTCTTTTTCACCATCACGGGACCACCTGCAGCTGCATTGTCCTTTGCTCCAGCCCAGGTTCTTACTGGAGTCACAGTTCACTTTGGGCACATCCTCTGCTCCCATGTGGTCTATCTCTCCCCTGGGATGGGGTCCTCCATGTACCACTGCACTCTTGATGTTCTTGCCACCATCAATCTCCTTGGTTTGCAAGCAATCATCATCCTGCCATCTCACAATAGAGCTCGGGGAGATCTCTGCCCTGGAGCCTTTTTTCTCCCTTCTCCTCACTGACCACATGATGTTTCACCCTTCTCTCTCCTCCCTCTCCTTCAAACAGAAAAACTCCCCAACATGAAAGACAGGACACAGAGACAAAAAGAGTGGCCCAACAGGTGTCCCCTCTTAAATACATTGATCACAGAGGCACTGATTTGTCCAGCCTTGGCCAGAGGCAAGTCCAAGTCCTATCTGAGGCTGGGGGAAGCTCTGGAAGTTTCACAAGGAGCCATTCCCACAGTCCTTCCTCTACTACCAAAAATCCCACCAGACATAAACCCATCACACACTGCATTGAACTACGTCTTTTTACAGGGTCTCCTACTATGCAGTCTAAAAATAAGCTGGAAATGGGACTATTACTGAATAACAGCAACATTTCAGGACATGCAAATATGTGCTCCAGTATGTAAGCAGAGCCCTGTTTTTCACGCTATCACAGTATGGTTTTTAAAGCAAATGCCATTTTCAAATTATTTATAGCTCAATTCACACAAAAATCAGCAATTGCTAAGGACTACCTTCCAATACTCTAAATGATGTCTCTATAATACTTGAAAATACGAGCAACTAATGAATCTGTCATATTGTACCAGACTCCCCTGCCTTTTGGATAGCAAATTTTGATTATAAAATAAAAAAACTACTTAAAAAATACAAACTCAGTTTTAGTCACAGGAACGGATTAAAGTCAGTAACACAGGAAGAATGAGAAAATACACATTTAAGAAGTAAATGAATGGAAATAACAACAGAAAGCTTACTGAAATGAATAATTAAGATGTGACTTTTTCGAGTAGCCAAGCTTTAAAGGCCAAAGTTTCTGTCAGGAATTAGATACTTTTCCTCCTTACATCCTAGATTTGATAGCCAAAACTCTATTTCTGCTATAGGGCTAAGGAGTAAGTGTTGCATATCCCTTCTTCAGACTAGTTGCTTCAGACTATCCTGCTAACTCATATGCTGCAAAAACAGATTAAAGCAGTAGTACAGGTACTCTCCTGTATGCCTCTTATGAATAGTAGTCACCTCTTCTAGAAACTTCTAAGAGAACAGTCAAAAAGAAAGATTGTGACTCTTCTGCCCTAAAAATCCTTGAAATAATGGCTTATTTGAAACTAAATGAACCTCCTCCTCACCAGTTTAAAAATCAGCTAGCACTGACATGTCATTTTCTTTCCAAAAAGATAGAGAGGAAGTAAGCAGCCTTTCAGTGACTGCAATCTGACTTAGAGAAATGGAGAGCAGCAGCTGCAACATAAAAGAAACCTAAAAATACTACTTAAATTGTTTATGATAACAATAATGCATAGAGATAGTTACCTTCCCCTCAGATTTTAGAACTGTTAGTAAGTGTATCATCACCTCAGCAGTAATTTTCTTAAAGCTACATACTATGAAATGCAAAACAGTCCCCATATAACATGAATGCAGGTTTAACTCTTTTTCCTAAACATTGCAACATAGTTCAATTCAGAAAATGCAATGAGACTAAATAATTATTGTATAAAACCTGAAATAAAACAGGCCAAACTAATTTTTTGTTTATATCTAGTAACTTCATCTAAGCTGTAGGAATGAATCCTGTAATATCCAGGTGCAACCAATCACCTACCTGTCCTATGTGGATTACTATACTCCCTCACATCACAGTATTTTCAAAACGAGCATCTTCAAGTTTTTATCCTTTTACAATAAAAAGTACTCTACACTTGCAAATTATCACTGATCTCTTAGCAGCAACCTAGGTATCTGGAATAGTTTCAAAGTACAGTGATAAATGCATTTCACTTCAGGTACAGGAAGCAGCATAGACCAAATTTAACACTTCCTCTTGGTCATATTATACACCACAGATACGCATAAATCACAGAATGGTATGGATTGGAAGGCACCTTTAAAAATCATCTAGTCCAACTCCCCTGTTATAGGTAAGGATATCTTTCACTAGATTAAGTTTCTTCAAGCCCCATGCAATCAACTTGGGACACTTCCAAAACATATGTACATATACATATATATGCACATATGTATGCATGTATATAAAATCACAGAATCACAGAACCATTTAGGTTGGGAAAGGACCTTCAAGTCCAACTGCAAACCTAACACTGTCAAGTCCACCATTAAACCATGTCATTAAGTGCCTCATCTACATGTCTTTCAAATATCTTGATGAATAGTGACTCCACCACTTCTCTGGGCAGCCTGTTCCAGTGCTTGATAACACTTCCAGTGAAGAAATTTTTCCTAATATCCAATCTGAATCTCCTCTGGCACAACTAGAGGCCTTTTCCTCTTGTCTATCACTTATTACTTGGGAGAAGGGAGTGATCTCCACCTTGCTACAACCTCCTTTCAGGTAGTTGTAGAGAGTGATAAAGTTTCCCCTCAGCCTCCTCTTCTCTAGACTAAACAACCCCAGTCACTCCTCACAGGACTTTCCCTCCAGTCCCTTCCCCAGCCTCGTTGCTCTCCTCTGGACCCGCTCCAGCCCCTCAGTGTCTTTCTTGCAGCGAGGGGCCCAGACCTGCACACAGGGCTCAAGGTGAGGCCTCACCAGGGCTGAGCACAGGGGCAGAATCCCATCCCTGCTCCTGCTGGCCACACTGCTCCTCATACAGGCCAGGATGCCTTTGGCCTTCCAGGCCACCTGGACACACTGCTGGCTCATGTTCAACCAGTTGTCAACCAGCACTCCCATGTCCCTTTCTGCCAGGCAGCTTTCCAGCCACACTCCCCCAAGCCTGTAGCGTTCCCTCGGGTTGTTGTGACCTGGACGCAGGATCTGGTACACGGCCTTGTTGAATACGTGTACACACTTATATGGTGGGGCAAATTTATAGCTGATTTGTGATGCTGTACTCTATCAGTCACATTATAATGGATGCATTTGACTTTATTAATCTACGTTTTCTAAGCTTTTCTTTGAAAACTAAAGTTGCTTCAGTACCTGCATAACATTGCCTGTATTTACAGATTGTGTGAGTCCTCTAGATGTAATTCTTTGTTTTATGTATGTCACCAGTGTTGACATTTCGTATATTTATATATTTATATTTTGAAACTACTTAAGCACAAAAGGAAAAGAAACATAATAATGCTATGCTTACTGTGCAGCAGGACAGTTCCATCTCTAATACTAAATCTACCATTATTCAAAAGCTGCATCATATATAAACTGTGGTAAATAACATATTGCTCGCTCCTTTAGAAACACATTAAATCTAATTTTGACATATAATTGATTATTACACATATGCTGCAAGTTCCCCAAAACTGCAGGGAAGGTGGGTGAGAAGAAAAGTAATTCGGAACCTACTTGTGATGTTTGCTTTTTTCCCATGCTTTCAAAATTTCCATAATTTCACATTTTACAATGAGAAGCCTCATTTCCAACAATTTTCCATCAACACTGGTTCCTTGAATTATATGCTTTTGAAGACCTCACGGTCTTCAAGGAGTGCCTCCTTGAAATTGCTTCAATAGGCTACTTACTCCTACACTTTTACATTTCAATTCAAGAATTATGTCATTGAGCTGGATCCATTTATTAACTGGATGCCAATCAGTCATTTTCACTGTCTCTTGTTTTCTTTAGCCTTTTATTTCTCCATTCATGAAAATGTGTTCTTTTTATTTTTATGTCACTGCAGTAACGTAGATTTACTATCTGCTTTAAAAATATGAAGGAAAACATCATTCTTATTGAGTACTGCACCACACCCTTCATCTGGTACTTACTCAGGATCATCATGAAATCCTTCTAGAAATCTTGTAACTATTTTTAGGTTATGGCATTACTCATGTACCAAGACAGGTACAACTTAGCTAGTACGTGCTCTCTCACAGATAAATCACCTTCTCAGGTGTTTAACCTGGATTCAGTTTCAGCATGACTGCATTGCTCTGTCAACTCCAACGAGCAAGCTGCTCCTATCAAAGTTGGCATTGACTAATTCTCCATAGACTCTGTAGAAGAAACGGCTCTTCAGGGGAAACCCAAGCTCAGTGCTGCACTCACATGTGGCTTAACTCACTTCTCCTCACAACAGTCTTCACTTCATGGGTGACTTATGTGGGTGTTTTATGGATAGTTTAAAGGGACAGAGGGCAGAAGAGAGTTGACACTACTCAGAAGGAGTTGGAGGACTGGGAAGATAAATTCTGCTGTTGGGAAGACTTTGGGACATATTTTCTAGTCCCTTTAAACTCATGAGAAAACAACATACAGAGCAATTCAGCATAAGCAGAAACTGAGTCTCTATTTGCCAGCAACCTCTTGAACAAGAAGCAAGAACTATTTTGGATTCCCACTGTTTCTTGTTTCTTACGTACTGAGAAAGCATGAACAAGGCTGCATGTTTAAATAAAAAACAACAACAAAAGAAAAAACAAAAGAAGGGGAATAATTTCCTTCATTTTGAAGAAGTTATGGTGAAAAAAAACCCCAAAATGAAATCCAGATGCTTCAATGGTTGTCTGACATGGTAACAGCAAAAAAAAAAAAAAAAAGTCCCTCTAAATAATTTTTTTTCTAACATTAACACATACACATAGAAAATTTTGGTTTTCTCTTTGGACATCTTGTCAGTATTTCCAAACGGCATGAAAACTTGAAAAATGAGGTTCTAAGAAAGTAGTTCCTCAAGGAAGGAAATACATTCTTTAGTGGGTTTTCTTTTTACTATTATTGTATTCCCCGCTCAAGGACAGTAAGAAAAAAAGCTTTTTCATGGAAAAGTTTTACACTCAGCTAGGGCTCCTTACCTTTTCTTAGTTCTTACTGCAGCTTTTTATCTTAGTACAAGGATTATTATTGAATGTGTGCTTTGAAATTCTTTAGAAGGCTGAGCTGAATGTCAGTATTTTTTCACAGGTCTTATATTTTTGAGCTGTTTAAAACTTACAGAAGTACTTGATCAACACTAGAAGTAGTGGAACACTTCAGTTCTTTGCTAACTTCCCTTCTGAACTAAAAACTGCCACTGTGTGCATTAAGCAATTAAGATAACTCTATGCAGAATTAATGAAAATCTTTTCCTGGGTCATACAGGCTTTTTGTATTGATCACAGGTTTCTGATTGCAGTACCTTGCCTTACAGAGAACATTAATCTTCTTGGCTACCATATGTACTGTACTCGTCTTGGGAACACAGTGTACCGTATCATTTAGACTGGCAATAGCTATCTCCCTTAAAATACTTTAGCTTATGGTCTTTAACACTTTTACACTTTTGTGTGCCTGAATGAGGCAACAAAAATTTAAACTTCATATTAAAAGACTTGACTACTCAGAAATAGTTAGTCAGGCATGTGATGGGAAACATAAGGAATGTTGTAGTGGACTGATTCGTGGATTTTGCCTTAAACATTTCTTGTCATTTTTTACAACCCTCCCAGCAAAACAACACCAGTTTCTAACCCTGTGTGGCAAACTGATGGAATGTTGTAGAGGGGCGATCTGATAAGGCTATAAATGCCTCATATAGCCCTGGCACCGAACATATATAGGGATTAGGAAATCTTGTGAAGCAGGATGCCGTTGTCTCTAGCATATCTTTCAAAGAGATGGCGCATTCACACACGTTAATGAGAATTACTGGAAACAATGAAGTGCCTTGATCCCCTATCTGACATTCTGCACATCCGCACGTAGAAAATTGAGTATAAATTGAGGCAAGGTAAAGCAAAGATTTCAAGAAGGAAGAAAAAGTAGAAAAGAAGAAAGAAGACAACAACGGATGCATCCTGAACTTTGCTTTGGCTGGACCAACGCAGGAGTCCGGACTAGTAATCTCTCTCTCCCCCTCTCTCTGGCCTCTCTCTCTCCTTTTACCTTTTCCTCGCTAAGTAATGCAAGGTCTATCATACTGTTTATTTAGTTTTACGTCTAAATTTCTTTCTTGTGAGGGTTAAGTGTAATATTGTCTGTCTTAATATTGTGTTTAGATGTCCTTTATTATTCCTCGTTATTATTTTAAGTTGTAGTTCATTGCTTATTTAGCCTTTTTCCTGGATCTTTGTTATACTGTCTGCCCTATCATGCTTTTAAATTAGAATCAACTGTTGGGAGTCCGATCTATACATTGTGATAAATTAATAAATGTTTGTGTATGGACCTTGAGACTTGCCTCACCATTGTCCACATCGTTGTGTATTACAAATCTGAAAGTCAGTTGTCCCTCTCTCCTGAGTGGGACATGACAAACGTGCCCAGAGTCGTACACCACAGAAAACCTAATTTTTTTTAAAAAATATTTTTCTAAAATGAGTTACTTGGCTATATAAATAAACACCAGTCATTTTAACAGAATTTTCACCCTTGCATTTTCTTTGCATAATTTAATTACCACAGTCTAAAAACTTGTGATTTACATATAAAAGCAAGAAAACTTTGAAACAAATCAAATTCCCCATTAAAGAAGTGATCAGATTAATAATTAGAAGGGAAAAAAAAGACATTCTGCACTTAAGACTCAAAACCTACTTTCTAGTAAAGCAGTTCTCATTCAAACAAAACATACAGAAGAGAACCATTGGAGTATTTCCTCCCAGCTGAAATAACATTGGAAACTGCTGATGACTTACAGACTCTATTGCCCTGAGCAGGGTGATAGCAGAGCTAACCAGAGATTTTGACTGCTACTAGTTTGGAAGGCAAGGGGCAGTGATTGCATACATACTTTCTTTTATTTAGCAAGTATCTGTTCTCCAGCTTCACCAGCTAGACTACCTTCCCTGCAGTCAAGCTGTGACATCCCTCTTCCCTTCACTAAGGTAGAAGCAGTGGTGTCTAAACAAAGGGATATGGAAAGATAGCTCAAACCAAAGTGGCTTGGATGAAATATAGTAGCATTTCAGAATGAAAATAAGTTGATTCTAAGGTCAAAGATTTGTACATGTTTAATTGCTTCCCTCTCACAGTTAGTAGCACAAAAATTTACTTCCCACTTTCTAAAAAGGTCATGAAATTAAAGTTGGATTTGGACTGGATCGCACAGGAATCCTGCTGTGTAAATCTCTTGGAGAGGCTGGAGCCATAGGATACAGGAGACTGCAGCCTTCCAGTTATTTTCAAGCTCACTTTTCTAAATGTAGTTGAAATTAAACTTAGCTGGGCAACTGCGTGAGGAACACAATAGCTCTGCAGTTTCATAAACACACAAAGGTGACTTGCAATTGCCATTTGCAGCAAGGTCACAGTTCAACATTGCCAAGTTTCTTTTACAAGATGTTATTTTATGAAGTTTATTTAAAGTAAGAAACTTAGAACAGAGAGATTGTTTCAAGCCTAACAAATGCATCATTAATCCAAATTTTAGTCCTCTTTGAAAATCATTTCACATCCCCTCCAAAAAATAAAACCAAACCACAAAGAATCTTCTAGAAACCTGCACACCATTTCCATTCTTCTGACTGCTCTTCCAAACAGGATTAAGAAGAGTTAAAAATGCAGATGCCATACAAAATGCTCACATGTTCACAACTATGGCATACTTCAGGCAAAAAAACCTAGCAGGTCATTCAAAAGGCAAATCAAGAGATGCACCAAATGCAGATACTAGTGAGTCTTCTTTCAAAGGCTGGAAGATGTGTGTAGGGAGGTACAACTGCATCTTTTTTTTCAGTCCTTTCACCATCACAACTTGCTGGAGCTGCATCAACTTTTGCTCATCTACACCCAGCAAACTAGACCAGTTTAGCTGTTGGTAGAGCTGATTTAAAACACTGAGCAATTTACCAGTACCTAATTAAGAGCTGCTTTGCTGAATGCTGCTAGAAATGGATGGAATTACAGTAAAATGAAAGGGATTGAGAAAGAAATAAAGGTGCACAAGGTCATGTGTAATCACACACTGGATGAAAATGACAGATTTTGGGGCATGCTCCTCAATAGTGAGAAGTGACATGGGTAGAAAGAAGTTGATTAAGAATAGGGAGGAAAGAGAGTACATTAACTTCCCCTTCCCACAAATTCTTTAACTCTTATGAACGCTCTTCTCCCATCCTTCCAAAAATTATTCCCGTATGCCCTTTATGAATTTGCACTTTAGAAACAGCTACTTGATGCGAAAGTACATGGGTGGGAATTAAGAAATCTTCACTCTGCAGCAGGGGAGGGACAGAAAAATAGAACAGGCACAAAGGAGAACAACAAGTTTAGTAAGACACTGAGCTTTTAAGAGTAGTCAACAAAGCCATGGGTGGCAAAGACAGGGAAATTGCCATTAATGGACTGTGAAACTCATTCTAGGATAAGGATTTACATGAGTCTCACTTCTAGCTCCTGCCCTTCAGCTGATGAGTGCAGTGTTTGCCTAAAAACATGGAACATTAAATCAAGTTGGGAACTGACAAGAAAAAAAATCAATAAAAGAAAAAGAGGTTAAAAGTTTACCATCAGCAAAAACACAGCTGTTTTTAAAAGTTTAATAAATAAAAAAAATTAGAACTGTGAATTGATTTTGATATATACTAAATCAAAATGAAGCAGCTAATTAGTAAACTAAATCTCTTCTGGCTTGTATGGTAAGAGTTTCTATTGAAGTTAACTTCAAAGGATTTCTTTAAAAATATGAGCATCAAACATTTTTTTGAACAACAAAGGAATACTCTGACAGGAAAATGCTGTTGTCCTATATTTGTAACATACAATTCTTATTTGAAAATTCTCAGTGGAATTATAAGGTATCTCATAAGACTTGAGGAAAGAAGAAGGATGCTGTAATTAAATGATAAAATAAACTAATAACATAAGTTTGAAAATATTGAGGGAAGTTCTGCAAATTTAGATGTTTTTTCAATTGAAAATAATTTAGCTGATTTTATTTTTCTAAGGAAGATCTACAGTGCTTTTAAAAATGTTCACATTAATATGTATCATAAAGTAATATTTCCATTCAAATAGTCATCCCTGAAACCCAGGAAAATTTGAATTTCCAGCTATTTTATAAATATTAAGTTTATGTTATTTTAATTATATCGAGAAATTTATTTGTCTTAACTGAAAATCATCCCTTTAATTATGGCCACTGAAATACACCCAAGATTGAAGAACTATTTGTAAGAAATCATGAGATACACAATCCCAGTGTATTTTTATTACATACAAATTCTTTAAAGGGAACTGTTGTCACTGACATACTGCAGTATACTGCATTAATATGTTATTCTAAATACCAGTGAAGTAGAAACTCTATAGGCCTGTATGGCCAGTTCTGGCTAACTAGATTTTTATTTTTAGCAGATGGAATCTGGTGTGTCTGTAAACTAGAATATGACTCCTAAATGTGTCTCGTTATTGTCATGATGTTTTTTTATACCTACTTGAAGAGTAGGGCCTACTGAAAATGCTTTATCACAATAGATGATTCAGTATATGCATTGTGAATTCAGCTGGAGTCTTGAACGTTTAAATGACCTAAGCTTTGAGCTATCGTCAATGATTGTCTTCTGATTATAAAGTGTCTACGGCGATCAACTTCCACCAGTACATTAAGTTGTCAAACTCCTAAAACAGCCAAATCAGTTCTGTTGCTTCTATGTCTATGTCTGTACAACCACACCTATGTATAAATATCTATTCTTGCCCTCATTCTCACCTCTAAGGCTTTTAAGTAATTTTAAAATTAATTTCTAGTTAATGTTGCTATCTCACCTGTGCAAAGAGTAAAAACATTTATATTAAAACTGCATCCATCACCGCCATCCATCTCCTTCTAAGCCACAGTTATACGCAAATATTCACCCTTAGCTTATCATATCTTTTCTCTAAAACAACCAGTATGATTAACCTTACTGATTATATATTATTGATTAATTCTGACCTGAAATGGTATGCACAACGTAAATTGTATGCTGATTTACAATGTGGGGTTTTTAATACGAAAAAGGAACTTCAGTGCCAGCATTACTACAGTCAATTTTCCAAATGATCTGCAAAAATAACTGCACTAGTTCATATACATCCACTGGTGATCGTGTCCTTTCATGTAAATGATAATGTCAGTTACTAATGTTTTTAGTTCAAAACATTTGCATAATCAAAAGCCACAAAAATTAGTAAATTTGTAAAATTCACTATGTATCTTGCAAACAGAATTATAGAATCATAAAATGTTTTGGGATGGAAGGGACCTTTAAAGGTGATCTAGTTCAGCCTCCCCTGCAGCAAGCAGGGACATCTTTAACTAGATCAGGTTGCCCAGAGCCCCATCAAGCCTGATCCTGAATGTTTCCAGGGATGGAGCCTCCATCACCTATCTGGGCAACCTGTTCCAGTGTTTCACCACCCTCATACACTTATTTGTCTCAATATAAGAACACTCACATGTGGAACAGTCTTCTTAGAGATCAAGATTTTCCAAGCAGTTAAGTAGATTTAGACATGGAAGTTCCACTGAAGGAATTAAATATGTACAAAACACTTCTCGGAACTGCTGAAGGACAGTACATCATTAATTCTGATTCTAGATTCTAGATATGTATTCAATGGTAAAAATAAGCAGTAGAGTATACTTCTTACACCTAAATTTAAGGAACTCCCTTTTTCCTTTTATTTACAGCTGAGGTAAATAAACAGCTAGTTTCTCCCATACAACCCTAAATCTTCATGTTTTTAATGAGGAACACTTAGCAAAAGCATGTTCCTCTTGGGTTTATGGTATTTTTATTTGTTTCAATTGGCATATAGACTTGTTTCAATCTGCCATTTTTAATGGCTGCAAAACCAATATTGTATATTCACATCAGAGATGAAAACCATCTCTAGTACAGCCAGTGGCAAAATGCTTGCTGAATTTGATGGTGCCAGGGTTTCCCCTCCACACTTCCCCCAAACAGAAAGAGAGAAAAAAATCTGAGGAACAGAGGATGAAAAAACCTGCACTTGTCACATGCCCCTTCCTTCTCACCTCTTCTCTGAGGGGTAAGTAGAAAGTGGTCTCCAAGCATTGGTACTTGACTCTACTTAGCACTGCAGAATACTGAGAATCCCCCATCAAATTTCTTCCAGAAACCCAACCTGAGAGCAGTGAAACATCCTCTTGCAGCTCCATTAGCGAAAAACAACCTGCCTCAGAACAGTCAACTGAAAGACCAGCAAGCCAAAGCTGGTATTTCTGTATCATACGCATCCCTTTCTTTGACCAAGTATCCTTGCAGGCAGATCACTGCTCCAGGTTCAGTTTTAGTTAACTCAACAGCATTTCCAGCTGCAATAAACTCTGCTCAGTCTGCTCTATGCCCCAGGAAGTTACTCCTACCACCTCCTGAAGGATGCCTACTCACTGCCACCCTGAAGTCTCCTGGAAGAAACTGTAAGGCCCTAATGCATAGCTACAGCTTGTCCAACTTTCATCCACGTCCTGTGCAGCCAAGGTAAAGCATGCTCAGTAACATCCTTGAAAAAGGAACAGCGGTCTCTTCTCTCATGGGTATCCTTCTGATCAGGAGCGGACAAATAAAATAAATAAAGAAAGAAATAAAACAAAAAAATCAAATAAAACAAATGCCACCCATGACAAGACATAGTGTAAGCAAGACTCCCATCCATACCAGCACCCTTACCTTCCCACAAACAATGCCAACAGTATTAATAAAAGGATTGGGGCATAAAATCCTTGCATATTTCAATTACTTTAGTAAGACTCATATATATGCCTGTGCTTACTAAACTGGATGTTTTGCTAAATAAACTATTGGCAATCAGGCAACAAAATGCTTAATAGCTTCTTAGTTGCAAATTACTTCCTGTTAAAAGTTAATCTTGTAACCACAGAATGTTATTAAATCTGCAAAGCTATGAATTACAAAATGCTGCAACCTGTGTCTGGCATATACATGATATAATACAGACTTTAATGACATGCTCACCAAAGTCCTGAACTTTTCAGTGAACTTCAAGGGGCCGTAGCATGCACACCATAGCTGAAATAGGCTGAAACATGTGATGCATGTAAGGCAGAGAAGGGCATATGGAGAAGGATGGCTTCATAGTTAAGGCAGTCAAATATCTCCTTGGAGAACTTTATTTGATAGCTGTCTCTGCTGAAAACTTTGTGATGTTAACCAACCTTTCTGAAACCTTACCTAGCCAGTAGTTACTACCGTGTTCCTCATTTTAAAGGTACGTGACTTTCGGGTAAAAATGTGAATTTCCAATGTTTTGCCTGCCATGTTCTGCCATGGTTTTCAGAAGTTTAGCTAAGTACTGAGTTTCAGGTGGTTGTATATAAAATTATGCTTCACTATTGCCATAGTACATTTTTTTCTCCTCTTTTTTTTTTTACTTTAAATTCAGTGATGCTGGTATTTGAAACTTGTATGCAACAAGATCACTTTAGAGGAAGTGTGAAATGTACAGAAGACTGAGAACTTTACTTAAAAAAGTTAAAATACAAGAAAAACAGGTTCATTTACAGAATTTATGGTTACCAAAATTTTGCCTTTCAAACTATCAGAGTGTGATGTAAAGGTACCAACCAAACAGCTGTGCCCTGATCTCAGCATAACATTTATACTGTGGGTAGGTATGGCTAAGTCTACCTGATCCCTAGCAGTGCACGAATCACTGTTTGCTTTAAAAGGAAAAGATTTCAATGAAGTGGTTGGTGATGGCCAACATGGCTTCACTAAGCGCAAGTCGTGCCTGACTAATTTGATGGTCTTCTATGACAAAGCTATAGCTCTGATTGACACAGGAAAAGTGACTGATGTCATTTACCTGGATTTGTGCAAGGTTTTTGACACTGCCTCACATGACATCCTTGTTTCTAAAGTGGAGAGGCATGGATTTGACGAATGGACCACTTGGTGGATAGAGAACTGGCTAGAAGG
>NW_009699454.1:0-1898 GCF_000703405.1 Apaloderma vittatum
GTTTTGTTGGAGCTCCCGCCGCTTCTGGGAGGGGAGAGCCCCTTCCCCCGGCTCCCACCCTGCGGCGTGGCCTCGACCGGGCCCCCGGGGGGGCACACGGGGGTAGGGATGGGGGAGAAGGCGTAGCGCGCCTCGGAACAAAGAAAACTTGGCAGGAAAAAAAAGCGCCTCGTCGGGCATCCAGGTTCCTGCAGGAGGAAGAGCTGGGTTGAGAGTTGGGGGTTTGTTTCAAGCTACCGTGTCTCTTTTTTCTGTAAGGTTTTGGCCTGACAAAGCAGATGCTTCCTCTTTGCTTATATCTTTTTGGAGGCGCATGTTAAAACAAAGCGGAAGAAAAAAATAAATCCCAAACCCGTGGCAGACATGCTTCCTGGATGGAGCTGCGGGTGAATTTTCGGTCAGGTGCAATTTTTAAGAGCAGTTCGTGGCTCGGAGCGTTAAATGTGGCTTTGATGAAACGTGTTACAAGATCTCCAGGCTGTGAGAGGCTTCTCATAAAATCTGTCAGCCTTTAGCTGAGGATGGTGAAAGGGATTATTCCTGTTCAACCGCTTGAGCGATGGCTTTTTCCTTTCAATTGTCTCTTCTGTTAATTTCATTAGACTGTCAGTGGAAACTCTTGTGCAGTTAAGAGAGTACCAGTTTCACTGCTCTGGTAAAATAAAGGTGATCTAATATGTGGGAACAAACCTTCCTTTGAACAGACTGTTCTTCAAATTAGTAAGTGCAACAGATGTAACTATGAAAATAAACCTGCATGGGGATGTTTCCTCTGGAGAAAAGATAAGGGAGTGATTCAGGACCATTATACCATATCTCTTAACTCAGAAAGCAGACAAAGCAAGTCATAGAAATGTTCCTGGATTCTTAAAACATGCTGCACAATCTCCTGGGATCGTCCCATTAGCAGCTGAGCAATAGCGATTAGAACTTTGGAGAATTTTGTAAGGAAAAGTGGTTTGCACGTTATGTAACGCTAGACATTCATGCCACACACTTCTGTGAATTTTTCTTGCTGTTGTGCTGTTTGAGCTCTGTGGGATGATGATGTGGTTTTGAGCTGCATCTGGAACGTGATAGGCACAAAGTCTCAAAAGATCTGGATGCTTTTACTGATGGAGGTGACGTAAAATCAGACATGCTCTTTGTGTTGAATTCCTAGGTTTGGTGCGTTAACAAGCCATGTACTGGTTTCTGTTACAAAGTTGTAACTTTAATTTTTTTAATTATTTGTAGAGAAGAAATAGTAGCGTGCACCGTCCATAGCTTGTTCTGGTCTTCATTTCGGTGGTCTGGATGTCTTGAAAACCCAATTCTCACAGTGTGTACACGTCTCTCTGGATGTTGTGACAATTCTCCTGCAGCCTTGTACATTTTCTCCTGGCTTTTGTGTGGCTTCTCCAGCTAATGGAACAGCCTTGAGAAGATCTCATGCTTAAGAAAATAAGATCTGAAGGAAGTCATATTTAAAGACTTATTTCTGCTGCTGTTATTAATTTTGGTTGAATTCTGCAAGTTGGAAAGTAGACCACAACATGAAGTACCGAGCAGACATCTTTTGAGTTTAACGGAAGATTGTTAGATTTAGGTTATATATCTGGAGCTTTGTACACGTGGCTCTGCTAATAATAGTCTGACTTAAAAGGCACAATTAAATATTTTAAGTCTAGTCCAGTAGTATGCTGCAAACTTAAGGGTTTTTTCCAATGAAACAAATCTAGATAAAGGCTGCAACTCCCAGTCACTGGCGACGCAACCAATACTTTGGCTCATACACCAAACCTTAGTCCTTGCTGTGCTGCCGGTTTGAAGATTAATGTCGGCCTGCACAGGGTTCTCTTAAAAAAGCTGCAATTTGACATGCCCACATACTTTAATTTTTTTAGTTGGCTCCTGCT
>NW_009699454.1:1929-11346 GCF_000703405.1 Apaloderma vittatum
GGTAGCAGCAGCTCTTGTTGACACGGAATGAAGCAAGGGCACAAGTGGAGTGCAGGGGTATTTTATTTTTGTAAGTGTCACTGAAGAGTGGTGGAGATGCGGTGCCTGGACTGGATGCTGGCTGGCAGCTTACCTTTATCGGTCAAATTATGCGCTGAGACCTGACAGCCTGTGTCACTTGTTAAAAGCCAACACATAATACAGTCTCGCGTAGTTTCTGTTTGGACAGAGGTCAGCCCCTACGACTGCCCGTTACAAGAGCCAACGATGATCTCGTGCCTTATTAGTTTCAGTTTATATGTTGGTGTGCAGCTTAGTCATGGTATGCGCAAGGTTGTAAAGCCGACTCTCTCTCCAGAGTGCTGCGTCCTCCTGGCGGCGGGTCCAACTTTTCCTTGGGGTTTGATGAACCAAAAGAACAACCCGTGCGAAGGAACAAAATGGCATCCAGCATCTTTGGAACTCCTGAAGAAAACCCACCTTCCTGGGCTAAATCATCAGGTAACGATGTTGTGCTTTGTTTCCAGGTCTGCTGATGTGCATTAATTCATTTTTTTTTGTGTCAGCTTTAAGCTGATGGTGGCTCAGTGCAGAAACCAGATTTTGCTCCCTGCTTGGTAGTTTAGGGCTATAAATGATGTCTGCTTGCATGGGATTTTTGTATTTCTCATTTTGAATGGCTTCTGAAAGTTTTGTGTTGGAACTTCTGTTTGTTTAGTTGGTTTTTTTAATGCAAGTCTTGGGCATAGATGTTGCAAGCAGAATTGGATGCAATTTCTCTGGATTAATCAAGTCACAGTAAGGTGTACTTGTGTCTTAGTATTTGGAGTAGCACTGGTTAGTCTTGATTATTCAGAGGAAGTTCACCTTTGGGTTGTACTGGCAGATGGGATTAAGCTTCCATTTCTGCAGAGCCGTGCTGGTATGGGTGCCCTTGGGACCCTGGTTTCCATTTGTTTAAATGACACCTTCAACTGTACAAGGTGCTGCTGTAAGACAGTAGTTTGAGGATTTTATTCTAAAGGAGTTCTTAGAACGGTAAACAGTTAATGAAAAAAACTCCAAACACAAAAAAAAAAACCCAAAACAAACAAACCCACCAAAACCCCTGACTGTGATCTCCTTTCCCAGTGAGTTTATCTTGCAACCTGGTTAGAATCAATCTCTGCTTGTAGGAGCTAAGCCAGGTGAAATCAGAGACGACTGTAAATCATCTGGACCACAAAGAACAAACTCAACTGATGCAAACTGTGGAGACTTCGTAGATCCCAAGGTCAGTACATGAACTATGAAGAGCCTGATAACGGGACAGTTCACGCTGTGCGTGCGATTGCTTGATCGCTGATGTTCGCGCAGTTGGAAGCGTTGTAGGGTTTGAAGCCTTATTCTCAAATCTTTTCTTTCCCTGAAGGTTCTCTCTTTTTCCGTGTGGTAACCTTATAGTATGTTGATGAAGGGCTGGACCACTTTCTAGAGCTCTTAAATCTTCTCATTGATGAGACAGTAATGAAGTGGTGTGAAATCCAGCTTCAGCCATGTGTCCAACTGCATGTTGTAACGGATTTTGCAAACAATAGTTACTTACAACAGACTCTGTTTGGATCTGACAAAGGGCTTTGTTTCATACCCCATCAAGTCTTTAACCTCAGTGAAAGCTGGGTTTATTACTGGTTTTAGTAATACCATCGTGTTACTTTATGTATAAACTGTCTACTTGACAGAAATATGGAGAATGATTTGAGATGTTCATGTGGAATTTGTTGGATGTATGATAATAAATGAGAAAAATGAGATGAAGCGTAGTAATTCCTCTGAATTTAAAAAAAAATCCCAACAACCTAGGGTAGACTGCACTTGTATAAACAAATTCTAGGGGAGGTGGAAGAAACCATGTTCTTTAAAGCTCTCCAGCTTTAGGTTTTCTGAAAAGAATTGGATAGGTAAATTGTTGACATCAAATGTTGTGGCAGGTACCTTTTGCCTCCTGGGTAAATAAACAATTTTATTCTGATAACTAGCACCAGTCATCACAACCCATTTTTGTTATTAATAGGTGCTTTGAGCCACAAAACTGTTCTGTGTTACGGAATATGTCTTGTTTCAATTTAGCAAGTAGAAATGAGATAAATTTATAGCTGCTACCATGGGAAACACAAGTAAACTGTTTAGTCTAATTTTATTTTCTTCTTAATTGTTAAATGCTGTTTACCATTGCTATGGTTCTCAGCTTTGCAAACAGAATCTTCAATGTGGAATAGTTTAATTTTATGCAGTAGTTACAGCTACAAAGAGCAGAAGCTGGAGGTAGCGTGCTGGAGCCCAGTCTGAGATTTGAGGCATTGTGTGAAGTTTCTGTGCATTTATATCCTGATGGCTGCAGTTTCGCTGTGTAATTAACAATGTTAAATCTATGAAAGCTGATAAAACCTCATGCCACCAAGGAGCCTTGGCTACTGCTGGAAGACTTTTTGTATCTTTATGTCAAGTTGCAGCCTGTGAACAGATTCAGTATGAAAAGAGCATTTAGCTCTTTATGTAGTGAAGGAAGCTCTGTTGGTAACATTGCAAAAAAAACTTCATCTGTGCCTCACAAATGAAGCTAAATATCCTGGGGAGAGGAAATGCTTTGGGCCTTTCTAACAGATAAGTGTTTGGTGTTGGAAAGAGACGCTTAGCAGAAAGGAGGGGGCACTGAACTAATGGTTCACAGTACGACTTTCTTGTCACCGACTTTCTTGTCACCACTGCATGTTGTGCAGTTACAGTGTTCTAGTTTCTGCCTCATGTGGGCTGCCCTCTGTAATAAAGTGTTCTTGCCTACCCACATCCTTCACAGCGTGGGAATAACAAATACCCCACGTTACGCACTGTGAGGATTGCTGCAGTAGTATAGTCTGTTTAAACTTTTAAGAGTATGTTAGGTAAATAAACAGCTGATGAAATTTTATCAGTCACTCCGTAAGAATTGGTGCTTACAAGCCCGTGATATTAATCTGGAGAAGTATGTACGCAGAGCCCCCCATACTGCTCTGGTATTTGTCCCTGAGAACCCGTCGCTGGTCTAAAAGTACCTCCTTGGTTCTCTTCACTCAGAAGGTGTTTCGAGCTAGAGCGATGTGCCCAACCACTGTGCTCATAAAGCAGAACATTGGGTGCCCCCTTCATGGGAGGGGGAAAACAGATTGTGAAGTGTGAGCTATAATGTGTTTCTCTCTCTTCTAGGGAGGAGATGGTGGTGGTGAAACTTCTGGTGAGTAAGCTCTTCGGACTCTTCTAGTAAAAGCCTTCTGCAGGTGGGAGATTTGAAGTAAAGGAGGACGTAGGATATATATATGTATATAAATGATCATGTATTAGGAGAGAGACAGCTTGAAATTGTCCCCTGAATCCATCAAATCAGTAAAGTGACCCTAGTGCTTCACTGGAAGTGTGGATATGGAATGAAATGGCAGAGTGCCTCTTAGTCATCAGGGTCAAAATGAGAACAGCCCTGTTCATTAGTTCTTCCGGCAGCAGTTGGTGTCAAGATTTATTTAAAAGTACCAGGAGGTAAGGTAGATACCATCTTCCAAGGAGTTCAACCATTGAGAAACTACACTGCTGTTATAGTAGCTTATACTTAAATAATACAGTCGACTTAATTGGGTTTAGTTTAGCAATTTACTTCTTTCCTGTTGTCTTCTCATACAGCAAACACTACATTCACAGAAATACGCAAAAGCAGCTACTGCATCTGGAGGTGTCTGCATTAAGCAGCTTTTAAGTTCCTGTTGCTTTTTAAGTGCTGATTTTTGCCCAGGAAGTTCATATGCATAGTGCAAATTTCATGTAAACAGAGGTATTTCCCCTAGCAGTGTGCCTGTTAACCTTGAAGTGGTTTTTTTCTAGCTCTGAGGCTGGAAATCTTTCCTTTGTGAGATTCACCTGAAGAATAGCTTACTTCCTGATGAGAGGAATGTGTATGTTGTCTGTGCATTTTCGAAGTGCTGCTTTCAACACCTAGGAGGGGTGGGAGATCCTTAAAGCCATTAGCAGTTCCATGTCCTGAAAAGACTTCTGCTGGGAGGGTGAGAGTTTTTCCAGAATGTTTTCAACCACCTGTAAGTAGTTAAAAACATTCTGGAAATGTTTTGGGCACGGATCCCATTTTTAAGTGATATCTGTGCCCAAAATAAATCTTACTTCTCTAACAGGCTGCTTCTAATCAAACTGTACAGGCATCTTTAGTATTTCTTTCTCATGTCTGTCTGATCTTAATTAGCCCTGTAGGCATCTAGAGTTTATGTCTCAAGTAGGAGGATGTGGTTTGGTAATAGAAGTAAACCCATCTAAGGACTCTGCTGCTTCCTCTAGTATTTGTTTAAACCAACTCTCCCTGGGGTCAGATGAGAGCCTGCAAGTAGCCCTGAGGCAAGAAGGTAGGTACTTGATGGGAAGAAGCAGAAATGGGGCTGCCTGGGCCAGCAACAGCTGACTGCAGCTCCGAGTACAAAGTGATATTCCCAACTCTTAGAAAAAGTTCACAATTTTCGCAAGTGACATATTTGTTGGCTTTCGATTTGTTTCCGATAGGGGATGGTGGAGGAAGTGCTTACCAAGTAAATGTATGCTGAGGGGTGTTTTTAAAAAAGAGGCAACAAAAAACCACATGTAACTGAAAAGTAACTGAGCTTGTTTACTGTTGTGGCCATGACTAAAAATTAAATTTTTTAAGTTGGTTGTGTGAAATAAAAACGACAGGCAAAGGTCTGAATGTTGAATTTCCCCTGATGGTAACTAGGAAGGAGTAGAAGATTCATGCTTCCTGGAAATGGTCTCTGTGGCAGATACCCGAGAATCTTAATGAATTGTTAAATTAATTTCTACCATCGATAGCTTTGAGTATCATAGCCGAATGGAACAGAGTGTTGCTGAGCTAGGTGTGTCGCTCCACCACTTGCTTTTCCTGCTGTGCGAGGTGGCAGCCGTGAGCTGGTGAACATCCCACCTCTCACCTGTGGGATTTTGTACTCCGTGTCCTAGCACTGTCTCTGGGGTTTGAAAGGTGCTGAACCTCCAAGTAAAAACTGTCTGCTCACAAGTTCACAGCATAGCTACATTTTTAATAGGTTTCCATGATTAAAACCTGTTTATTCTTTTTCTGTATGTAACAAATTATGAAATCCCAAGTAGGTGCCAGGTGGGGTAGGTGTATTTATTAATCACACCTGTCTAGGGGAAGAAAACTTGCTCCTCTTGAAGCAACATTCTTGCTTCCTCCTTGGAAGCTGTAGTGCCCTTCTGTGCATCAGAGCTTCCAGTGATTTGCAGGCTACTCAGCAGAAAGCTGTTTCAGAAATTACACCCTTTCTGATAAGGGAAGAACTTTAATGTTTGATCTGATCCTGTCACGTTTCCGGCTTCAGTTATTAGGTTGGTGAACTTACCTATACCTTGATTGTGTGGGAAGTACTAATGCATCTGTCGGCTCTGAATGCCATGGAAACTTCCCCCAAAGCCTCCTGTGACAATAATTCTTGCTCCTTTTGTGAGTCCGTTAGCACTGTGTACTTAATGGATGTGCCCAGCTAAGGAGAACTAGACAGCACTCGATTGCCTGTTGCTGATGAGTGATACACAGGAAAGGGGAGTCTGGCATGGGGTGGACAGATCATCGTCATGAGAACCGCCGGGTGCTGGGCTGGCTGCGGAGGGCAGGGACAATGGAGCATTCAGCGCAGCGTGAACGGGGGGCACGGCCCCACTTGTTCTCGGCCTGCTGAGCAAGCAGGCAGCAGTACGCATGGGCTACAGAAGCTTCAAGCTTAAAACTTTGTATGAACTGTTTTGTTCAGGCGTGCCCGTGGGTTAATGAATCCAGCAGAGGGTCCATGGTGTAGATTGTTTCTGATTGCATGGGGTCTCTACTAAGCTGCTGGATTTCTTTGAGAAACGGATACAAGGAGGTTCAGTGGACATGAGTGCGTTTTCAGTCTTCCTGATAAAATTCTGCGTCAAAGATTACTTTAAAAAACACCAAACTGAGTTGCCAAAGGATCGGAGGAAAGCTGATCCTGTGGATGGGAAGGTAATTAAAGAACAGGAGGCAAAGGCTTAGTGATTGCTCCTCAGGTTGGAAAAATGAGTCATGGGAAGTGATGCTGGAGCTGGTTTTATTCAGCGCCTTCGTCTGTGACCTGGAAAAGGTAATGAACAGTGAAATCTCCAATTTAAGTGGTATTAGCTCTTTCAAGCAGTCAAATTGTGCTGACGGTGAGAAAATCTCACTGTCAGAAGGACTCAACTAAATAAGGGAGGCGGGTAAAAAGGTGGCAGGATAATCTTTGTGTAAGTAAGTATAAAGTAATGTGTTGAGGGGGAACCCCAGCACACCCAAACCATGCCAGTCCAGTGTTCAGCAGTCAGCTCCCAGGGTCTGCCTTGAGCCTTACTCCTGAAAGTTCTCTGAAAC
Source organism: Apaloderma vittatum (assembly GCF_000703405.1). Lineage (NCBI taxonomy): Eukaryota > Metazoa > Chordata > Aves > Trogoniformes > Trogonidae > Apaloderma > Apaloderma vittatum. Next base: position 8,381 of record NW_009699454.1, read on the forward strand.
GTTCTAAAGCACCAGCACCAGCAAAATATTGAACGTCATCAGGGAGAGAATGGGAAACGACCTCATTTTGCCTTGGTAAACAAAGATATACCCAGATCTTGAATCATGTATTCAGTCCTTGAAGTGTTATGACTAGGAGGTTGTAGTGGAGGTGAACAAAGGGGCAGGGGAAGGAAATGGGAAAGGGAGAAAGGGACGAGGGTGCAGCAGGGACTGAAATGGTTGTGCCTTTTTGGTTCGAAGAGGAGGCTGGGGGAGAGGGAGTACAATCAAGATTTACTAAATCGGGAAGGCAGTGGTGAAGGTGAATGTGTAGCTGTTCCCTGAACCCTCCAAACCAAGAACCTGGTGATAATTAGATAAAACATTAAGTACATCTTCACAGATCTAGCAGCGAAGCTCCACTCCCCTCACTCTCCCCACCCCCTCGCCCCAAGTATCGAGAGTTACTTGATGCTGATTTGGGCCTTTGCTTCCTGAATGATCGTGTTAGTCTATAAAAATGTGAGATGCTAATGTATTTGCTGTGCTCTTTAATTAATTGTCAATGAAGCAGATACATTAGTTATTTGCTACAGTATCTAAAGTGCTTCCTGTGAAGAATTCCTTCAGTGTCCCCCTTCGCTTGTGGTTGTTCAGAAGTATTTAAAACAGATGAAACTACCATGTGCTTTCCAGGGAATGTGTGATGCATGGCTGTTCCCTAGTCTGTTCTCTGTGAAGCCTCAGAAGTGTCTTTTGGATCCTCTGCCCTCCAGTTATGAAATCGAGAATGTACTTTTAATTTGAGCCTTTGCTTACAAGTACCGGTGCTTCTGGGACTTGGTTTCCAGCACCTGCTTAGACTCGAGTTACGATTGTCACAGTCATACGCTGACTAATAAGTACAGGGCTTAACACTTAAGCTCTTGTCATGTGAAAAAAAAATAATAAATTGCTGGGATCCCTTGATAGCAGCTGAGTGAATGTGGCTTTTGAATGCCTGAAATGGAACTGTGAGGCATCAGAGTTCATCTGAAAAACACTTCAGAGAGCTGAAACCCGTCCTGCCAGCAGGTTACAGGAGCACTCGGAGTGTGTCTGTAAGCCTGGAGAAAACGTACAGGAGATGATCTTCTGTCTAAGCTCGCGAAACATCTGGCTTTTATCATCCACATCAAACACTTTAAAAGCTTCTTTTCTTCTAGAAAACACTGAGGCTGATGTAGAAGCTGCCCCAGGTCAGAATGAAGAAAAATCCCTGCCTGCTGCACCTGTTCCTAGCCCAGTAGCACCAGCACCTGCACCATCCAGGAGAAATCCACCCGGTGGCAAGTCCAGCCTAGTCCTCGGTTAAACTTTTCCCTTCCTGACTGTTTTGAACTCGTGTCTGTTTCTTTCCCCCATGCTTGTGAACTGCACAACTTGAGCCTGACTGTACATCTCGAATTTCTTTCATTAAAAAGAAGCACTTTATGTACTCCATCTTTTTTTGAGATCAAAGTTTTTTTCCACTTCTGTCCTGTGTTTCCCCCAGATCTACTGGAAGTGACATGAGTGTTTTCTAGTGATAGGCTTGAGGGAAAGTTTCCGAAGTGTAGTAATGTAATTCAAAGGAGAGTAGGTTGGTTCTAAGTGTGTTTAGAGGGTTTTTGTACAAAGGTTTGGTTTGTTTGGTTTTGGTTTTTTGTGTTTGTGGTTTTTTTGCAGAACCTCTTAGCTTTACAAGGGTCTAGAATCCTGGTTAAACAGGTCGGCAAACAATCAGCCAGAGCAGTCCCTTCCTCCACATGTGGGATTTGGGGATCTAAAAGGCTTCATTGACTGCATGTGGTAAATGCCTTGACCCTGCTGTGCCATATAAATCCTAAATGGTTAGTGTACACCATGCTGCCTTTAAAAAAAAATAATTAAAAATCTTGATACTGGACTACTATGAAGCAGGGTATGTGCCAAATAGAGGGCTGATGACCAGAGCTGCCTGGCCTAATGCTACGAGGGGATTTATTCGGTAAAGGTGGAGTGGATCATATAAAGGATTAAAAAATACAGGGCATTTTTTTTACAACTGACTCAATGCTGTGCATGATCATGCTGGTGCTTGACCATGAGGTGAAAATCTCATCCTTTAAAGTGTGTGTTGTAATTTCACAAAGCTGGACTGTTGCTTAAAAGTAAATAATATAGAAATTTTGAAGCAGTGTTTCCTGTGTGGGTTTTATTTCATGGGTTTGGTTTTGCTTTGTTCTCAGTTACCCTTGTCTTGGCTAACCTGCCGTGCTCTAGTAGAGGTGGAATGCAGCTGAAGAGGAGAGTTCTTATACCTGGCTTGAGGTCGCCATCACCTGCCGTCTTTCCCTGAAGAAAGTGTCTGACTTAACTCTTCGTCTTTATCTTCTAGATTGGAGAAGCGTGGAATATGGCTTGATGTGTATAATCTGTTCTTATCCAGAATACTTTTGCTCTTGAGAAAATAGAGGAAACGAAAGTTTCTTCTCCTCACACAAAAAAATAAGTTAGCCCCTACCCAGGGAGGGGCTGGAAGGAAGACCCAGACCATGGAGTTCTCCACCGTCCTGGATGGGATCTGCTGCTGTGTGAGCCAAAGGGGTGGATTTGTGCAGAGCTGGTGTGTTTGCTGGAGAGAGTGTGCCTTTTCCTCCCTCCTCCTGGAAGAACCGGTGCCTAAAAATACCTTGGCTTTCCAAATCAGTTTTGGAGAAGCCCTAGCCTTAGGTGCTTTAATCTATGAAACTGGATTTGCTCTAACATGCTCCTCTTTGCCTACACCCGGAGTGCAGCCGACAGACCCACGCTGTGGCTATCGGCTACATGTAAATCATGCCTACCCCATGAAAATAATCAAATTACGTTTCCTTCGCAAGCCCTGCAACCCGTGGGACTCGTTAATGAACCTTTTACGGTTGCTGAGGCTTTGCCCGGCGGAGCCCACCCGTGCTCCCGGGCGGGGGTGGGTGCCCCCGGCC
>NW_009699455.1:0-7087 GCF_000703405.1 Apaloderma vittatum
GCCTAGGCCATTCTATGATTCTATGATAAGCTACAGCAACTTTATAACATCTCCAAAATTTTGATTCATGCATAATTTTGATTTATGCATAATTATCTTTAGATTCATTATTGGTGTAGAAGGATCACAGAGTACAAGTGACAGTTGAACTGGTTTTGTTGTTCTGAGTAAAAATAACTTCTCAGCAAACCTGACTCCCAAGAGTGGAAGAGTTGCTGTTTGAAAAATGCTGTGCTGGACAAATCTGTAACTCAGAGACCATTAGCAGTTAATATGCACTGTATCTGAGATTTTTTACAGCCTTCAATTAAACACTCAGGTTGTTACTGAGGGGAGTTTTTTTGTATATAAAGATATATGAAAAAATTAAAAGCAGAGCAGGTTATTTCCAAATTTCACAGTTTCCAAGATGTAGCTATTTTTCCTTAGGCAAAAGGTAAGTTAATAATATCTATAGATGTTTCTACATTTCTATGACACAGACATCTCTGAGTGTTCTTCTGCCACCCATGTTTTGTTTTTTCAAATATTTCATCATAACACAGATAATAGTTAAGGAATAGTTTGGGTTCAAATACAGTTTCTGTTTCCTAATTATTGTGCCATCTACAGTGACATTTCTTTGCCAAAATTTTCAGCTTAAAGCAGGGATAATTCAATTTTAAAAAATCTTGATTTGTATTTTTTTTTCATATTTGTAAATATTTGAATCCTAGACAGTGCTTTTAAAAGAATTAAAATCACTCTTAACACACAGCAAATACTTGTGCTGAATACTTATGTTTTTATGGTTTGACAATCAGTGTCCCAAAGCCACTACATAGAAAAATGCAATTTCACACACACCGACATGTACAGTAATTCCCTAATTTGGAGGTATTTATAAAATAGACCAATTGACGTATCTAGTTGTGTGAGTCTTTCCCTCCAAATTTTTAAGAACTTTTAGAATGTTAACACTTATCTCCAGAATACTTTGGTTTGCTTTTATAGAGAAGTTTCCGTCATCTTTAAGCGTAGCTTTGATCACTAATGTTTTTTTAGGTCCTATTGACTAACATATACTCTGTTCCTGGTGGAAAGAAGCGGGTAATAGACAAAAGATCTAGTCACTTATCTACTGTATTTTTGTGGTGCAATAATAAATGTTCAGTACTAGGCAGGATTCAGCTTTTAATTACTGGGGCAAGTGGTCTCTTATTATGAATCAATTTCTGGATAGCAATATTACTGACAGTCTTGAAGATTTTTGTGGTAATATTGTAAACTACTTGAAGATAAATAAGGCTGCCAGGATTGCAATTAATAAATAAAAAAAGACAAGGTGATGTTTTTATCTCCTTAGAAATGCCAATCTTATGTCTTTACTACAATTTATGACAACATACGCACATCATCACAGAGTCTGTTCCTCTTCTGTAGAAATAGCAGGGTTACTCCTAACTGAATTTTTAGAGAAAAAGCAGAGCTCATGCTGGTTTTGTAGCCAAAAACCCCACCACTCTGTATGCCAGAAATGAATGCATAATGTTATGAACCTGAAATCCAACTCATTCTGCTGGCTTTCTGTCCCCATCTAAAAATACAATACCTTGAGGTGCTTTCTAATTGAAGTAGCAACAAGGATTGACAAAGAACGTATTTACTACGAAAGGTCTGGTTATTAGATTCTGCTCCTCTTATTTCCCAATACAAAGGGTTGATGCAAATAAAGATTGTCAGCTAGGGTAAGAAGTAATCTGGAAAAAGAGTCCCCAGATGCTGAAATAGCTTGAGAAGAGCTGTTCAGTTTATAGTTTCTAGTCAATATATGGCTTTCCTTTCTCATAGTACACATATATGGAATTTTTTGTTTTCAGAGATAAAATAGTTTGAAATATAGCCATAGAAATATATCCGTATTTCCGATATAATGATTATAGCACTTTTAGACTGATTTTGCCCCAAAATATAGCAAAGCTAATGGTGGGAGAAGGATAATACAGTCAGTGGGATTTAGTTTTCTTCCTCTGCCTATCAAAGAAATTATCATTAATTGTTGTGTTAGCTATGAATTGCTACCAAGTTTTCTGCAGCTGTGACAGTAAGGCCAACACCCCCGTGGATGAGCTCAGGGAGCCTAGCAGAGAAAGAAACATTAAGCTCATTGCACAGCTCTTTTTCTTCTGACTTTAGGAGGTATTCTAGGATCAGAAAGGAAAATATGTCTGTTCTTCTATATGGAGTTATGAAAATGACACCACTTTCCTTATTTTTATAATGTTTGAAGGGGCTGCTGTTACTCTGCTTTACTCTTCTGTTTTGACTCTCTGCTTTCCTCCTCTTAACTACTGCCTTAGCCAGCATAGCCCTTAAAATAATGACACAACTTGTATGTAACAGCACGGAACAATCAAAAGCAATGACTAGTCTGCAGTCTTCTCGCATGATACTCCACGACTCAGCAATGTTAGGATGCTGCTCCATAAACTCTAAGCCCTTGTGGTTTAAAAATTGTGGCAGATTGTAGTGACATCAAAGGTTCTATCAGAGTTCATACTGCATCAGCTCTGACTCACTTTTATGATACTAAGCCCCAAGACACCTCTGTAGGAATATTATCCCAGTTACACAAGTAAGAAGGAGGGAGAATCGAAGAGAAGCAGAGAGGCGTTATCTTATCAAAGGTCACAGTAGCTTTGTGGCAAAGCTCAATTTGGGCTCCTACCCTAAGCTAAAGCCCACAGATAGCAGCTCTTTTCTCTGTAGAACTGTATTTCTGATTAGCAGAAACTGTCGGCAGGCTTTATCTCCCACCACGCTCTTGTTATGAGATGTACAACCTGCTCTGATGTCTGTTTCATCCAAGGTGTATCCTGCAGGGAAATTGTATAGAGGCATTTAATATATAAGACTTAAATTCAGTTATCTATAATTCTAATTATTTTGCAAAAAATCTATTTCTTTTCTTCATCTTGACTTCATTTGTCAGGACTTGAGACAGTGGCATAATAGGGCACTTGAGAGTACAGGCAGAAATGCTGCAAACAACTTGAGTGGTAATATTTCCTTTTTAGCAAAATTCCGTACAAGAGAATCCTTTTCTTCTGTGAAGTATTTACTGAAACGTTTTCATTAGAAGCTGAAGAGGGTCAGCCAATTTTTCAGTTGTTTCTGCTTCAACAATTGCTGTTGCCTATTTTGGAAATTTAACAGATAAAGAGAAAACAGTTATTAATCTGATTAATTTTAAATAGAGAAGAGAGACAGAAAATTAAGGTGTAAGAAATGTTCCTTCAAGCTGCAGTTAGTCTTTTCATTGCCAGCTGGAAAGAAGTGCTTGATAGCATTGGTGCCCCTCAGGGGCCCACACTGGGACTGATGCTGTTTCATATCTTAATGAAAATGACAGTGCACCATCAGCAAGTTTGCAGATGACACCAAGTTGAGTGGTGCAGTTGATACTCTCGCAGGATGGGATGCCATCCAGAGGGTCCTAGACAAGCTGGAGAAGTGGGCCCATAAGAACAAGGGCCAAGTGCAAGGTCCTGCACCTGCACCAGTGCAACCCCCAGTATCAATAACAGGCTGGGCCATGAACGCATTAAGAGAAGCCCTGCAGAGAAGACTTAGGGGTGCTGGTGGATGAAAAGCTGGACAAAAGCCAGCAATGTATGCTCATAGCCCAAAAAGTCAACCATGATGCATCTGGGATGTATCAAAAGAAGCATGGCCAGCAGGTCAAGCACCAAAAGAAGCGTGGCTAGCAGGTCAAGGGAAGTGATTATACCCTTCTACTCTGCTATGGTGAGACTCTGCCTGCAGTGGTGTGTCCTCCTTTGGAGTTCTCAGCACAAGAACGAAGTGGACCTCTTGGAGCAGGTCCAGAGGAGGGCCATGAAGATAATCAGAGAGCTGGATCTCCTCCCCTAAAGAAGGCTGAGCGAGCTGGGGTTGTTCACCTGGAGAAGAGAAGGCTCCAGGGAGACCTTATAGTGGTCTTTCAATATTTAAAGAAGGCCTATAAGGAAGATGGGGACAATCTTTTTAGCAGGGCTTGTGGCGAGAGGAAAACGGACAATGGTTTTAGACTAGAAAGGGTTGATTTAGACTAGATATAAGGAAGAAATATTTTATAGTGAGGGTGATGAAACACTGAAAGAGGTTGCAAGACATTCAAGGTCAGGCTGGACAGGGCTCTGATCAACCTGATCTAGTTGAAGATGTTCCTGCTCACTGCACAGGAGTATGGACTAGATGAACTTCACATGTCCCTTCCATCTCAAAACATTCTATACATCTATGATAGCAAACTGTTTGGGAGTGCAACTGCATTATGAATAGCAGAGTGATCTGTTAACAAAGATAGATTACATTTATTCACTCTGTCTAAATATGTTTGCTGTGTTTTTAAAAATCTGTCTGCTGAAAGAGCCACTAGTATAAAAAAATTTGTATTTATATGTCAGAATAAGTGGTGGAATCTATGTCAAACATCCTTACAAAAAGAATGTGATTTAGACGACAGGGACATTCGCTGCCTGCAAAGGAAACAGAACAAATGCAGACAGCTGAGGAGTGGTTTAATCCTTCTTGCCTTTCTGATTTTCAGTTATCTCCATTTAGACAGCTGCAAGGAAAAACTGCACAGGAAACTTCCAAGTGTCTCTGGATGAATTCAATTACTTTCACCATCTCAACTGTTTTCTTATCACAAAGGGTAGAATTGGAAGCAAATACTGGAACAGATGCCTTCTGAGTAGCAAGATTTAATGCTACTGGGGACAAAGGAAATATTGTAATTACAAACTAGATCCTTTAACTTGGCAATGAAAATGATATCCACTCTAGAAGAGAAAATCTATGTGGATATTATCCTGTATTTTTATTAGACACAGTTTTATATGAAATAAGCTAAATATGCCTAAGTAGTAAGGATCAGCATGTTGAGACACTGATATGTCTAATCCTCCATAATCTTTAGTTGTCCTTCTAAATAAATTAACTTAGGACTCATGACAGGTGACCTCAGAGCAGAAGTGATCTGTGACTCGTTTCCTGCTCATGAAGGCTTTTGGGAGTCTCTTGTGAACTGAAGAAAGATTTAACAGTTTAACTGAAAGCTAATGTGAACTTTAGACTACCATCTTCAGATTACGAAGACAGCAAAGTACTGGAACAGATTGCTTGGAAATGCTGTGAATTCTACATCACTGTCACCATAACGTGCAGGTCAGACAAGTATATCAGGAATCATTTATGTAGAGTCAATCTTGTTGTAAAGCAAAAAACATAACAGATGACCTCTCAACATCCTTTTGACACTTACTTTGTTTGACTGTGCTTTGAATTTAGATATCCAAATATGTATGTAATTTGAAGCAGTCTTTGTATGTAGTTTAATTAGTCAGTACTGAAGTATAGTTTAAACAGCAACTAATTAACTGTCTAAGACATACTAGACTGGAACAAAACAAGGAGGTTTGTACCAGCCTACATCTCGTATTGTTTTCAGTTGACATGCTTCCTTGTTACTTTCTCTAAAGAATATTTATATTACATTTTTAAAAACTTATTTTCTTTATAAATACAGTGATATATTTCTTCAGGCTTGCTGCAAAAAATATTTTCCTATTTGCTGTGTGTGAGGTGTTTGTAATTATCAACAGTTGCTCCAAATACTTTTTATGAAAGGAATAGTAGAAGTTGCAGTGACCAGTGCTAAGGTAGAGAAAAAAATGTAATTTCCAAATAATGTTTAATATGTTGTGCAGAACAATTCCTCTCTCAGTCATTCCTTACAGTGATAAGCTACTTACCATCACTGAGAATGCACATCTCCAATTTCGGTAATTTAATACAGAAATATGCAGTACTGACATCTGTAGTGTGTTACTCCAAATGCAAGGTCTCTTGTGATGTAATTGGCCACTGCTGAAGAATCAGGTCACTCTGTGTCCTGGTCAAGATGAATAAGGATAGTAGATGCTGGTTCAAAATGTATACACGCTTCAGGAGGCAAACAAGTAATTAAAAACCACTGGGACAGACCAACTTCCATAAATAAAAGTAAATCAATAAAGCTGACATCTATATGAAACTGGGTTTTGTTTCCACTGAAATAAGACACAGACTGTTTAATCTTTGTTATTATAACACAGCAGACACTATGGTAAAAGATGAGGTTGTGCTACTTAAATGCAGTCATAGAGGACTTGACTGGGTTAGCATTAAAGGGCATTAACTGAAGTAAAGCCAACATAGCACGGGAGCAAAACTTCAGAAGCTTGTTAGAGAATATGAAAGATGCCTAGATTTACCTTTGTGTTGATTTACCTTTGTGTTGAGCTTCTGCCATTCACCTCCTTGGCACTCCTCTATTCTAGTTGTGATAACTGGGCAACTGCATTTGCAGATAAATACAAGCTTCTGCAACTTTTAGAAAATTCAAGCTTGTAGACCTGAATGAGGACTACGAGCTTTAGGAGGATTTCTATTCCTCTACAGCAGAAAACTCTTCAGGCAGCGCTGCTGGTACCGATTGAAAGCAAAATTTTGGGATTCACCTGTACATGGGGAAGGCCTATGACAAAGTGCTACTTAATCTCGAGTACCAAGGGCTGGTACGGTTACACAATTTTCATGTATTTGCAGAAGTGATGTGCTAACTTCAGGCAAGCTTGCAGGCGGGCCTGGCAGAGCTGTTCAGCAGCGCTGGGGGACTTGGACCCTTTCCCGGTGCGGGGCTGTGGCACTGCCCAGCGGGGCATGCCTGCAGGCACTTTCCTCAAGGTATCAACCAGTAGGTGCTGCTCAGTCCCTTCCAACTCGATGCATTTTATGATTCTATGAGTACATGACCCTGCCGGGGGCAGGTGGGCAGCAGCACAGATGCTGTAAACAAATAGGTATAAATTTCCAGTCGCCTTGCCCCCTTTCCCAGGGATCATAAACAACATTTCCCTTCACTTCTTCTTCCCCGGCCCCCCCCATGCTGGTCCTTCCCCGAGCTGGGGTGAGGAGCAGCTGCTGCGGGCAGCACTAGCTCTTATCGACTCTGCCACTCGCCCTAGGGAAGGAAAGGGGTTGTACCAGGGAAGAGAGAGAA
>NW_009699456.1:0-18097 GCF_000703405.1 Apaloderma vittatum
CACCTCCCCACGTTTCCCGCCCGATCAGCTGCGGCCGAGCGTTCGCCGGCGCTTCAGCCGAGATTTCTGTATTCCTGAACCTCTGACAAAGCTGAGCGGGTCTGGAACCAGAGGCGAGTGAAATGAGATTCGGGAAGGCTATTTTTAGTATTCATTTTCCTGGGAAGCCGAGTGGACGAACTGGGTATTTTCTTCGTGCGAAAATTTCAAAGCGACCATAAAAAAAAAAAAAAAAAGAAAGAAAGAAAGTTAGGCAGCATGTTTCTTTCACAGTTATTTACCCCACCAGACGCTTTCCACCGTGTTGTTTCTGCATGTTAGGTTTTTCGAGAGGAAGATTAACGGAGTGAAAGCAGAGAAGAATCGCTGCAGGCTATGAAAAATGCAAAAAAAAAAATCTTTTAACTTTGGTAGAAGTCACCATTCTGAGATCAAGTTCCTTAATGACACGGGACATTTAACAAAAAGATCGAAATTCCTAACTGAACAAGGAGCACAAGCTTAAAAATTATCTTCCAGGTGCCAGAAGATAGTGCAGAATATGAACCTTGTCTTCAGTCCTCGAAGATTGTTTAAAAATTCACCAGTGTATGACCTGCATTTTAGCTTTTTCATGGGAGAGAATGAGTTTATTCTTTTTAATAATACATACACTAGCTTTGTCTAGCTCAGAAACAAGGTTTTTACTTGCAAGTTCAAAGCCATGTTGTGTTACATCCTTCTAGTTAGGGAGATACATGATTTCCCAAGTGGGACTTTTTTTCCCTTGCTTTTATGTTTTTAAGGAAAAGTGAGTCCGCAGCCAAGATTTAGAGTTACAATTTGTCTAAAAATAGGGCTTCAAATATTTAAGGGACTGAAGTGTTTCTTGAGATTCATAGAAACACTATAAGGTTCAGAAAACAGCTCATCCTTTGTCAGTAAGACAAGAAAGCGTTAAAAATAAACATCAATAAAAGCATTCATTAGGATCAACTATGCAAGCAGAAAAAAGTGAGAACTGTTTGCAGCTGAGACCGTTAGCTGACTAATTTTACCCTGCTTGCTTATGGGTAGCTAAAAATTCTGGAGACTAATCCTGCTGCTTTGCCTGTCTCATGAGGTCGTCTGGAGATGAGATATTTCTGTCCAGAAGACCCTGAGAGAGGAGGGAAAAGAAAAAAAATATTTAAATGCAGAAACAACTGACAAGTCTCAAAACCTTATTGCCTATAGAGCCTATCTTTAGTAGTGAGAGCGATGGTTTTATTTTGTGCAGTACTGCCCACAGAATGGATGCAAAGAGAAGTAATTAATTAAGGTAAAAAACCACAGCACTATGCACTTTGCAAAAAGTGATTTGAAGAACATTTAAACATATTGCTGGTGGCAGAACTAGTTCAAAATGTTTATCAGTAGTCACCACTGACCAGTGGTTCAGAAAATATCAGTAACTGATCCCAGCAGAGGCGAAGTTGTGAAAAGCTCAGATGCTGCAGAGCAGTGGTTCTTATGTAAAAAAACTCACCTGCACTATTTGATCCTCATAGCTGTCATTTCTTTCTCTATTAATTAATACTTTAAACTACAACTATAAACAATCTTGCACAAAAATTAGTAGAATGCACAAGACTAGTAGAAATGTATCTTTACGTAAAAAATTGATACCCATGTATTTTATCTGAGAATAAGCAAAAATGCAAGTTTTGTCTTTAAAAGTAAATGTTGTGAAGCAAAGAATTCTTGAAAGGAAACCACTCATTTTGGCTTAGAAGAATAAAATGGATAGCATATAGCAGCCAAAACAGCGTAGTTTCCTGCTTGCTGTGTATTTGCAGTCCTGCAATGGCAGTACTGTATTCTAATGCTGCTTTGAAGCCAGTAGAAACACACATCTACATATATTACACTGCAGAAAAGTTGAGGATCTCAGCGAGATCTTATGTGATTAGTAGCAGAAGCAATACACTTGGTAAGAGACTGTTCATATGGGCTTCACAAGGCAGCGTGACCCTCAACTCAGGACAGAGCTGGCATGGAGAAGGAAGCCGAACTTGCTCCTGGAAACACTATGTCCTAGGACTGGGTATGAGTGGCTTACTGCTGCCAAAATAGTCTGAAGAGCACAGTCTAAAAGTAAAACAATTTGTAGAACTGCTGGAGGTGGAACCCCTGCCTAATTTGTGCCTGTTCCAGAGGTACTTTCGAAAATCAAAACTACTGTCTAAACTGAAGTAAGAAAATCAGATGTGCTTTGAGAAAGAGGACTAAAAGCATGCAAAACTGTATAGTGATCATTATTTATCATTAGGTTAACTAGAAATGCAGCAGAAGATGTGTGATCATTGACATATATATAACTGGCATAGCATTGAAACCAGGATGCATTCACATGCAAAAAGTGAAAGTCAGCAAATTAGTCAATGGTAAGGGAACAAATGTTGATTTATCTATTTCAGAAACATTAAAACTGATGGTGGTGCACATTTTTTTAACATTGAGCGTTATCCCATGAAAGGTAACAGTGTTTAGCAAATGGCTTTGTTATATGAGATGTTTTTATTACATGAGTTTTGTCATGTTGCTAGGACTCTGCACAGAAACTTCATTGTAAGCAGTTGGCTTTGATAGATGCTAAAATGTCCCTAAAGAGAAAACACCTGAGGTACAAACGACTTAGCAGTTGATGTAATGGAAATAGCACATCTGTGTTTTTTTTAACTCCTGGACAAATAAATCTGGAGAGTTAATCCATGCAAAAGACCATACTGAAGTGTGGGTGTACCATGGTTCAGGGTGGGGGTGACTGACATTTTCCTGATGTGTAAAATCTACAGCTTTTAGTTATTGCCAGACAAGTGTTATGCTTTATGTGTTGTTTCTGGTATTTCCTTGAATGAACAAAACTCATGCTAAACTCTCCCAATATATCTTCCCTTTTTCAATTTTAGAAAATAACTTCTAATATTTCACTGTGCTTCTTTCATTAACTGAAGTACAAGGATGCTAATTATTTACATTTCTAACTTAAGGGTAAGAGATAATGCATTTTTAAGTGCCATGTGGTGACTATTAAGAAGGAGCACATCAAGCCCTGATGAATAATCCCTGCTCAATTACTTCAGGCCCTTCTGAAAGTTTGTTAGTTCATTCAGATGTATGACCTCAGTGTCTTGGACATAGAATACATCTCAAACACACAAAAAAGTGTTTTGCTTTCCATGATTTCATGCAACCTTTTGTGTTACCTGAGTTCCCAAGTTCCTGTAAAGTGAATTGAAACTGCAGTCATAAGATCTGTTGATCATGCAAGCAGCTGGTGTCTTCTTTGAACTGCATCGATTAAACACATGTGTGAGAGATGTAGATGTAGTCTTTAATTCAGATTCAAAGGTTGCCTGCCTACTTGTGAAGAGGTGGATTTTTAAGTCAGATTGCCTTGTAGTCAGAGGAGAAAAATAAGTGTCTTGCTATTCCTTGCAAAATTAGCAGTTTAATAATTTTTGATCCTGAGGACTTCACTCACAAATTACTGGGTTTTTGACCTGACCTTCTCTATAGTTGTTTGTACATACATAGAAATGCACAGATAATACATAACTGCTGTAACCAAATTTCCCTGTGTGCATATACCTCCATGAATTGTTAGATGTCACCTGAAAATATTCTTGAACATCTGATCTAACTTGAAGAAATGAAGCTTTGTAGTATAAGCATCCAAAATATCTATAAAATTACCAAAAAGAATTAACATGAAAGCACAACCGAGTCTCTTTTTTTAAGAAAAATTTATTTGAGTCAGGGATATAGGCCAAAGCCAAAGAGGGCTGAAGGCATACTGCTGGGAAGCTGAAGGCAGCTGCTGGGAGATGGATGTTCTCCCCTGCCTCCTATATCCTACTCTAAAGGAGGACGTCTTTAATCTGTGTTATGTGCTTCAGAGGTGCTGAGCATATTATGAGATAGGAAAGACCAGATTTGCAACACATTTCTCAACAGCAGACAAAAAATATTATGAGCTATATCTTTTCTTCTGCACAATACACATGCATATATTTTTTATAAGTGCATGCTGGTTTATGTGCATATTCAGGGTCTGATCTTTTATCAAATAAGCTTACAGACTGTCCAGTCACGGCATGTCATTCTATGGCCTGCATTTTACAGGATGTAAACCTTAATGATGTCATTTGGTCTTGAAAATATATATCTTGTGAATCTTCTACTAAAATGGTTGCAGGATGAATCGCTGAATAAAAGCTAACCCTTCAGAAGATCCACTGATTAGTATTACTCGCCGGTATTGGTTGATGCCTTTTTCTGAGAACTGCAGTTACCTGCAGGCAATGGCTATATTCACTCTTGATGGTTCACCTTTGATATCTATGTAGCCAGAATTAAGCAATTCTTTTCTCTTCCAAATATATATCTTTTCTGAAACAGCCTTTTTTAGCTTCCATGTGTGTAAACTAGTAAGAGGAATGCAACACATTCTTTTCTGCAGTGTTATACTGATGGACTTAGGCTTATTTGACTCAAATTCAGAAAGTGTAAGTTCTAGCCTGACCTTTGCTATGCACAGTTAAAGTACAAGCCAGTCTTCTCTGTTGCTCTAAATGTCACAACAATAATGCTTTTTCCACCTAATGAGGGCACTGAGAGGCTTAATTTTTTAGGGACAGCTCATGGCTAGTCCAATATAAATACATAAAATGGGAAAATTTACAAAAGCTCTCTCCAAATCTTGACTGTCTACCCAGAAAACAATGGTCTCAGTCCATAGTTTCTAGAAAAACTGTCAGCCTCACAAAGCTGCAGCTTTGCAGGACAGGACAGTGGTAACTAAGTGCAGTTTTGGCTAACTTGTCTCACTTTATCTAATAGGAAGCTAGAACGTATAAGGATCATTCATTACTTCTTTGTGCCAGAGTTCACCCTAGGTAGTGGGATATGGTAATGCATGATACACTCTGTAATTATCTGCCAGCCACAGAATTTAACTGTGATGGTGCATCTTAGTACAGATGTCTGGTCACTGTAAGGTATAGGCCGATTTGTGTTTTCATTTTACATTCTTTACATACATTCAGCACCACCTTTTACTGCATATGTAGGTATAGGGCAAATAGGGGAAAGAATGATAGAGGTCACACAGGAACTGCTAGAAGTAGTTTGGAAATGCAGGTGGAAAACCGAGGATTATCCAGCAAGGCAGTCTGTCTATAAATGTAGGAGTAGCAGCAAGACAAAAGAAGATATATTTTCTGACGAATTTACAGATGTTCAAAGCACAAGTTTCATGCAGTGGTACTGGCGTTTGTGAGGGCAATGTTGTGTATTCTGGGACTGTGAACTCGATTCACCATCTCATGGGTCACAACTGTGAGCTAATAGAGAATGACAGCCTTACCAGTGATTTAGCACAGAGACAAAGCAAAGCTTTTCAACTAGGGCTGCTTAGCTAGTTGTCCACACTTGGGCTGAGACTGCTGCCAACATTATCTCACTGGCTACATGAGCCAGACCTCCTTTTGCTATCAGTAGTTCAAAGATTGTATGTACAGGATGCCATTGAAACTGAGCAAATGGTGTTTCTACACTCTCAGCATAGCAGCCAAAATAAGAATACCCCACTCATGGAATGTGTCACCTCCACAGCATTTCCAGCTTTTGCACTGTAAAAATATACTTAACACAGCAAAGTCTGAAGGTTCAGATTAGACATAGTCTCTGTGATACCCTGTTGCTTCCGCAGTCCTGCAGGAACTGATACTGCACAACAGGCACATTTTGGGGAAAAAAAAAAAATCCATGAATTTTGCATCATTGTTATTTGAAGGGGTAGTAATAATTAGCAAATAGAAATTCATTGTATGGAGATAGCTGCCAGATTGTAGCAACCACATGGTACGGGTATCTGTTGAATTTTCTCAGTTACACTGTATTTCTTGAAACCATGAATACTCATGCATGTGTTTATACTTGTGAACCTGACAGGCTAATCTGTAAAAATACTGCATAAATTGTGAACAACTGCTCAAACTGTCCTACATCAAAAAACACCAGTAAGAGACATCCTTCGTGGTCATCTTGCTCCTGTTAGCAGAACACATTCTTTATGTTCCTTCTGACAAACAGGTGAGCCATAATTAGAATTAAAAATGCAAAAATCAGGAAAATGGTTGACAATAGTCTTAAGCCAACTGGTCATTGCATTGTCAAATTTGATTCTCAGTCTAAAATCCAGAAGCCTCTGGAGGTTACTGAAGTCTTTTCCCTGATAGCTTCTGAGTAAAAGCTTGTAATAAGTTAATAGCTTGCAGTGGAAGAACATTTTTCAGGCCGCTCATCCACTATTTTGTGCTAATACTATCTTCTTAGTACAGCAATAGTGAGACCCTGGCCTCTAGACTGTTCTAAGCAAACAATATAATTTAAAAGAATCTGCCTTGTCCCACAGAAAAATAAACACAGAACTCCTTATCAAATACTGTAGTTTGCTAAATTTCTGCTTATCCCAATTTACATAGCTACAGGGAGTGCAGCAGAGTTCTATAACCAGTATCTTCCCAGACATCAGAGCAACACAACATTTAGGAAACAAGGCTTTCCAAAACTGAGTGCCTATATAAGAGAGAGTGCATCAGACCTGCTGGGAGCTTCCTCTACCTTTTGTTTCAGGGTGAAGTGCAAAAACTTACATCTCCATGGGTGATCACCACCTGGTTACAGAACAAAAAAAACCTCAAAAGTCTTGCTAGCACTCTAATCCTGAGCAATCATCACCGTAAAAATTATTGGTTTTTTGTTTCTAGAGCTTCCTGGCCTAAGATTTGAGCTATTGATAGGAATGAAAATGCTAGATTTTGAAGAGTTCACAACGTCTCTGCTGGCTCTGTGCAAAGTATGGCAATGCTACTTTGCTTGCCAAGAGACCCATGCCTCTAAAAGACTGACATTTTTCTTCAGAATAATAAGATACATTTTTTGCTTTTAACATATGTAGAAACAAGTTTAGTTTTCTATAGGGGCAAATTGATGTCTCTCAGTTCTTTTGGTCATCATGTTCTTTTGGGTCTCATCTCTATCTCTTCCTTTGATACTGTAGTGGCAGCTGGTAGAGCTGTTGTGGAAATACACATCCTCCATTACAAGATCCCACCAGAGCCTCCACATTAAAGAATGCTCTGTCTCCGTTGTTTCATGGCTTTCTGAACAATGACCATAGTAGTGAAAGTTGGAAAGATATGGACTTACTACATATAATCTGTTGTTCCTGCTTCTACCACCTTAGTTTCCATGATAGAAATTAAGTCATATCTGTGCCTGTCTTCTCTTCACCAGCAGCTACAGTTCCCATTGAGAAGAGGTATTGTTCAGTGTTATGTTCCATCTTTCCCTGAGGGTATATTATTTCATGGGGACTACGGATACAGACAGAAGAAGGAGTGGAAACTGTAATATTCACATTCTTTTGCACAAACATGGACTGCCTTAAGTCATGAGCTGTGCATAAGCACCCTCAGCTGCCCTGAAGCACAGGAAAGCACAGCTGGCCCAAAATAGTCCAGCAGCTCATTCGATCTCCATGTCATTCCCTGCATTACCCTGAATAGCTCTTTGCGGCCACCACTTTTAGATGTGCTGTCAGGGCTGGCACTTATCTTACTCACAGGGGCCTTTATAGACTCAAAGGCTCTAAAAATAGTGTGTCTGCAATAATATTCTCAAAGTAAGAATGGGACAACACGCTGGAGCATAGCTCAGCACTGACTGTCTCCCTTGATGCCTGAGGAGCAGTAAGTGGGGACTAACTGCATTGATCATTTCTCTTCACTGATTGTATGAACATGATTTTTAAGAGCTTGGGATCAGCTGCAAGCACTAGCAATTACAGACTTGAGAACCATTTCCCATGCTGTTGCTGCCACAGAATTATGTCTCCTCCAGAATATTCCAGAACGTAGGGAGGGTGAAAACACATTCTTGTTATTTTTTTTTTTTTCCTTTTCTTACTGTGGCTGCTTAGCAGTGCTCTAAGTCTGCAGACCTACTGTTGGAAATTATCTGTGTGCCACTCACTCTGCTTTTAGTACTCTCCCACCTCACAAAGAAGGAACTTTTCAAAATCTTAACTTACAATAAAAAAACTCTAGAAGGAAAAAATATCAAAAAACTCTAAACATTAAAAAAAAAAGGTTTTTCATAGGTAGGATCGTAATATTTTTCAGTGTCTGCTTTCTGAGTCGTTACCATTTTAGGTGAGAAAGAGGATCCAGGCTGTGTTGAGGTATCTGCATTGAAATTTAATAATCCCTGTTATCTATGCAGAACGCAACCCCATAAAGCAATTAGAAAAAGAGCCTAACAGGTGTCCTTTTGCAAATCTCAGCGTATCTGCTGCAATTTGTGCTACGTCTCCAACTCCTGCCATGCTTTAGGCTCTACATTTTTTAAAAAAACCTACAGTCTCTTACTCTATGCCCTACAGTCCCTCAAGAAACCACAGACAGGGTCCTGCACCTGTTTTACAAAGAATTTTTGTAGCCCTGTTCATGCTACTCTGGCAGTGCACAGCGACTTCTGCAATCAAGAGAAGCATAATTTGTCTGCTTTGGGACAGTGCATGATTTACAAGGCATTATAAAAGAGGCTATAGAAAATAGCTGTATAGTATATTAACAAACTAAAACTAGCAAGAAAGGAATATTTGCTTGTACGCTGGGAAAACAACAGAAGAAGGATATCACCTTAAGTTTTTGAAACTTTCTCATACACTGTCTTGTTCATGCTCACAGCTTGAGTTACCCAGTGCCTGTTTCTGAGAGTTTGAGGACAGCCAGTGAAATCCCCACTGAGATTTCTGAGAGAGTGTGTGAGTGCAGGAGAGCACTGTCACTGCCAAGCATTACTTCACAATCACACCAACTAACAAAGAGTGGAAATTTGCTAAATGCTGGTACAAACTGTTGTATATCGTAATTCGTTAGATATAGCAAATCTGTACAAGGCAAGTTGTTACTCCCCTGCTTAACAGAAGGAAACTTCTGCTGCAGCATGACACTACTACATGTCACTCTTAAAATGTAATGATAAATCAAGATTTCAGTGAGGATTATAAAGTTCTTGTGCGGATTGAGCACCGCTTTCCAGCGTAAGGAATGTCCTTGATTCTTTGTGTTTAATTCACAGATCACAAAAGAGCCCACTGTTCTGTTCCCTATCAATGGCTACAGGCTGTTTAGAAGGGACAGATGAGGGAGGAGAAGTGGAGGTGTTGTCTTCTATGTTAAGAAATTGATAGTGAAGAGATGTCCCTAAAGAATAGCCAAGATCAACTGAAAGCTTATGGATAGGGATTAGTGACTGAGGCAACAAGGGGAACCTTGTGGCTAGTGTCTACGACAGAGCGCCTGGTCAAGGGGAATCTACTGACAAAGTCTTCTTACTCCAGCTACAGGAGCCATCATGTTCGTAGGCTCTCATCCTGCTGGGGAATTTCAACCACGCGGACATCTGCTGGAAGATTTACACGGTGAGCTGTAGGCAATCAAGGAGACGCCTGGAGTGCCTCAATGATAACTTCTAAAGCCAGGAAATAGACACTCCCACCTGAAGGGATGTGATACTGGACCTGATGGTCACCAACTCAGGTGAGCTCATCAGGGATGTTGAGATTGGAGGCAGCCTGGGCTGCAGTGATCTTGCACTGGTGGAGTTCACGGTCCTAAGGGGAATGAGTCAGATGAGGAGCATAGTCAGGACCTTGACTTTTAGGAAGGCAGCTCTTCAAGGAGTTAGTCAATAGGACCTCCTGGGAAACGGTACTCAGGGACAAGGGAGCAGAACAGAGCTGGCAGATATTCAAGGACACTTTCTGTAGAGCACAAGAACTCTCAAATCCCCAGGTGTAAGAAATTAGGCAAGAAAGGGAGAAGACCAGCATGGCTGAGTCAAGACCTTCTGGATGAACTAAAAGGCAAGAAGGAACTGCACAGGCAGGGGAAGCAGGGACAGGTATCCTGGGAAGAGTATAGGGACACTGCCTGGATGGGTAGGGATGAGGTCAGGAAGGTAAAGGAGTGGTTGGATCTAAATCTGGCAAGGGCTGCAGAGTAATAAGAAGGGCTTCTACAGGTATGTCAACCAGAAAAGAAAGATTAGAGAAAGAGTAATGCTCCTGACGAGCATGGACAGCAAGCTAGTAACAGCAGATAAGCTAGTAACAAAAGATAAGTTTCTCAATACCTTTTTTGCCTCAGTCTTCATTAGCAACGTATCTTCTCACAGCGCCCAAGCTGAAGGACCACAGGATGGGCACCAAGTGGACAAAGTCACTCCCACTATAAGTGAAGAACAGGTTCATGACCACTTGAGGAACCTAAACATACTGACAGCTGGTAGAGCTGTTGTGGAAATATGTATCCTCCATGACAATATCCCACCAGAGCCTTCACATTAAGTAATGCTGTATCTGGACTGGTTTGTGATTTTCTGAGCAATGATCAAATCTATGGGACCTGATGAGAAGCATCCCACAGTACAGAGGAAACTGGCTGAGGTAGTTGCCAAGACACTTGCCATGATATTTGAAAAATCATGGCAGTCAGGTGAAGTCCCTGGTGACTGGAAGAAGGGAAACATTACATCAGTCTTTAAAAAGGTAAAAAAGAAGACCCTGGGAGCTACCAACTGGTCAGCCTCACCTCTATGCCTGGGAAGGTCACAGAAGAGATCTTCCTAGAGGCTCTGCTAAAGCACCTGGAGGACAAGAAGGTGATTCAAGACAGCCAGCATGGCTTCACCTAGGGCAAGTCCTGCCTGACCAACCTGTGGCTTTCTACAATGGAGTGACTAAATCACTGGGTAAGGGAAAAGCAATGGATTTCATCTATGCGGACATCTGCAAGTCCTTTGGCACAGTCCTCCACAACATCCTTCTCTCTAAATTGGAGAAATATGGATTTGATGGGTGGACTATTTGGTGGATAAGGAACTGGTTGGATGATTGCACCCAGAGGGTTGTGGTTAACGGCTCAATGTCCAGGTGGAGATGGGTGACAAGTGGTGACCCTGAGGGGTCCATGCTGGTATCAATGCTCTTCAATATCTTCATTGATGATGTAGACAGTGGGATTGAGTAAACCCTCAGGACGTCTGCAGATGATGCTGAGCTGAGTGGTGTGGTTGACATGCCAGAGGGATGCAATGTCCTCCAGAGTGGCCTGGACAAGCTGGAGAAGTGGGCCCATGCAAATCTCATGAGGTTCAACAAGTCCAAGTGCAAGGTCCTGCACCTGGGTCAGGGCAATCCTTGTTATCAGCACAGGCTGAGGATGATGTGCTGGACAACAGCCCCTCAGAGAGAGACTTGGGAGTGTTGGTGGATGAAAAGCTGGACATGAGCCATCAATGCACACTTGTAGACTGGAAGGCAAATCACATCCTGAGCTGTACCAAAAGCAGCATGGCCAGCAGGTGGAGAGAGGTGATTCTGCCCCTCTGCTCTGCTCTGGTGAGACCTCACCTGGAGTACTGCGTCCAGCCGTGGAGCCCTCAAGAAAAGAGGGATATGGACTTGTTGGAGGGGGTCCAGGGACAGGCCACAAAAATGGTTAGAGGGCTGGAGCACCTCTTCTACAAAGACAGGCTGAGAGTTGGGGATGTTCAGCGTGGAGACAAAAAGGCTCTGGGGAGACCTTATAATGGCCTTCCAATACCTGAAGGGGCCTACAGGAAAGCTGGGGAGGGACTAGTCACAAGGACATGCGGCGACAGGATGAGGGGCAGTGGTTTTAAAGTAGAGCAGGGTAGATTTATGTTACATGTTAGAAGAAAGTTATTTACAGTGAGGTTGATGAAATGGGTTGTCCAGAGAGGTGGTAAAGGCCCCGTTCCTGGAAACATTCAAGGTCAGGCTTGATGAGTCTGTGAACAACCTGATCTAGTTAAAGATGCCCCTGCTCACTGCAACGGGTTGGACTAGATGACCATTAAAGGTGCCTTCCAGCCAAACACATTCCATGATTCTTTGAATATATATTTCACAATAGAGCCCAGTCTTCTCTTCCTTCTACAACACGGTTGCTGAGCTTCAGATGTGAGAAAAAACAGCCCAGTGTGACACAGCCATTCCTAAATATGCAAGCCATTACAGTACTCATCATGGAACAAAGAAAGTGGTGTTACTGCATTGTTATATCAGAGACAGAGACAAAAAGCCCACCTTGATTTTACATGTTCTATTTGTTTCATGAGAATCCACACTATATTTGTAAGCTTAAAATAGAAATCTTGACTAGAGTGACTTCGGGGCAAAGAGGGAAGAGAGGGGGACGATCTAAAATCAGCTTTAAACATGTAACCTCTAATCATCGTGCTGCATAGCAGAATTCAAAGACCCATGTTAGATAGCAAGTCTTGCCCTGCAGTGTTCAGGCAGAGTGGTGAGCCAGCTCCAAGACTCTGCATGGAATAAAACACTTCAGAATTAAACATCCAACATCACAACCATCACTGTAACTTAGACTCTTACATCTTTTAATAAAGGTAACTACAAATGAGGGGTAATAGCTCAGATTACTCCTAAAAAGGCACAGTAGATACTGAAAACATGTAAAAATGGACTATATTGCTCCTACCTTTTGGTTAGTTAGCTTCAGCAATGATGTTAAAAAAAAATTGTATTAAATTATTCACTTTAAAAAATACTAC
Organism: Apaloderma vittatum; assembly: GCF_000703405.1. Taxonomy (NCBI): domain Eukaryota; kingdom Metazoa; phylum Chordata; class Aves; order Trogoniformes; family Trogonidae; genus Apaloderma; species Apaloderma vittatum. The sequence continues at coordinate 12,694 of NW_009699456.1, forward strand.
TTCAATGAAAACATTGACACAAAACACAGGTTGGAGTGCCCGACTCATTCTCATTTCCTTTCCCTCCATGGACTTCTCCAAAGACTCTTAACAATTTTACTCCTTCTAGCTTGTCCATGAATTTTAAGTATCATAAATAAAGACAGCCTAAGGTCACGTCCTAAACATTATGACATCTTTGTTTTATACCAGGAAATCTTTCTTTCCTGCAAATTACCAACTGTGAATGAATATGATAGTGCTACAACTGAAATACAAGCACTAGTTTCCTTTAGTTTTATAGGAACTTGTTCTAAGATCTGCACAAGCTTTAATTTGTGTTATGTATTCTACTCCAGCAGCATGAATTCATCTAAACAGAGATATGGTTCACATTCTGAATATGTTTCTATGTGCAGAAGGAATCAGAGACATAAAGTCTGCTCTGTCATTCTGCAGATCACTTCATGAAGGAAGGATGCTCATTCTCCAGCATCCCACCACTATCAGACTGTAGTGGAAGAATCTCCAGGAGCTAAGGCACAATCTTGCCTTTGGGCAGCATCAAAACACCTTTTTTTTTTAAAGGAATCATTCTGACAGAAAGTTTACATTATCCTCCTTCAGCTAGAACATTTTAGCGCACTGTTTTTCAGAGACAGTGCTTTTTCCCAGAAGTACATATCTGGGGAATCAAACTAAAATTCCAAAGTCGGGACAGCTATTATCAGAAAATAACCAGGATACTCACTGAACAGTTCTTATGTCAGAAGAATTTAATTTCACGCTTTATGGTCCTAATCCAAAGCTCACTGAAGCCTGGGGCCTTTCATTAACTTAAAACCCTGATGGGTTTCAGGTCAGATAGTAAGAAAAAACCCATAACAAAACACCAGACCATAAAGTAGTACTTCACCACCTAGCTGCCAGGCTCTGAGTGGGCATACACTTAAAAAGGAGAAAAGTAGAACCCAACTGAGGTTTTCACTCAGCTCTTTCCCACACGCCTTATGCATCTAAGATGAGTACTTTATTGCTTTAGAGTAAATCTGAAATTCTTATATAGCTTATACAGGCATTTCTGAGAGCATGACTAGCGCTGTCTAGCTAAAGCATTTTCAGAAATCTCCTTGGGGATCTTCATAAAAACCATCTGGTGCAGCAGGACTATGCCCATGCTTGGTATTTTATCCTTGAAGCTATGACTGTTTTCATGTGCTGTCACATGTGCCTCTGGGGAATAACTTATGTCCATGCTGAAGACAAAAAAAGAGCAGAGCTACCAGGGAGCTATCGGCAGTGGAGACCTCTGAGTAGCTTGAAGAGAATGGTTGTAGCTATAGGCACCTGGAAAGAAGGGAGTCTTTTTAGTGAGGTGACACCACTGGACTAATTGTTTAGCAATGACACCAGGCAAGCCAAAGATGTTGCTGACACTTGGAGACAAGGTTGGGGGTCTGGCAGAGAGACCTCCTTTGTAATCAGGACTGAGGGAATCCTGTCATAAATCAAGAATCAAAGGAGAATGAAAAAGGAGGGAGGAATACAACAGGGAAATTTATCCTCGAAAAAAACCAGACTGATAGAAGGGATATTCCCTGGACATTTGGAAGCAAATATACTTCATGACTGACAAGAGTGGTCTGAGAGAAAAGGTGATTAAAAAAACAAGGCATTGTTTGGACAGGGGGTGGACGGGTATGCAAATGCGATGGGCATGCAAATGTAAAGAGAGAAACAGAGGGTTGAAAGACAGACTTGAGTTCCTTAATCTGGGCAGGGCACAACCTGGTTAGGTAAGTGGGCTGAATAACCTGGAACGTGCCTCCTCTCACAATCACGTCTGACCCAGAGATGCCTCAGACAGCAATTAACTGAGCCATGTTTTCCAGACTGGGAATTACATTGAACAGAAAAAGGCATACATAAACAACTTACTATGTTCCTGCAGAGATAGAGAAATACATGTACTTTGTTTGTCTGAAGGCTTATGTTTCTCTCCAGCTGTTCCACCTCTGAGAAATGGTAAAACAGTTGGGAGAAAGAGTAATTTTGTGTTTGTACAGCAAGAGGACGTCATGCTCTAGGCTCATTTTCAAGCTACTGCTACATTCTGAAGGATAATTAAAAATAATGATAACTTTTTAATTGCCTGTTTTCTTTCTCTGCTAAACTGCAGTCATTCCCATTTAAATTCATGACACAGAGTAGGATATGCAGAATGAACAGAGATGATTATTGCATCCTTAAAAATCAAAGGAAGGACATAGTGTGCTTTCTAAATTGTATCCTCTAGTATCTTGAAAAATCTGTAATTTGCTTCTTAATTTTTTTTTTTAATATTTCTTTCCTCTTCACAATGCCTTTATACATATTCCATTGTGGGTCCCTCGGATTGTGGAAGATCACATATGGTATTTCTCACACTGGCAAAAAACCATATGTATTATGTTAGCACATATGTAATACAACTTTTTCTTTAAAATAAATGGGAGTACATTGTAACAAGGCAGAACACTGACCTCTGCATGCTATAATTTAAACTGACCCAATTCTTACAATAAGGTGTCCACACTAACAAATGCATATATTGTTCGTCGTTGTTGTTGTTTAGAAAAGAATAAAATAAAGTCCTGCATTCCTAGTTCCATGGAGACGAGTGGAGAGATTTTTACTGATTACAAAGTCAAGAGGAAAAATAGTTCAGATGCCATTATCACATGGCACTCGTACTCTTAGTCTCAGCCACTATGCCGAAAAATTACTAGACGTCAACGCTTCACAACGTGCTCTCACAGGTGTGGATTGCTGGCATATCAGAGAAGACAGGTTTGTACTGATGCTGCCAGTGTGGCATCTGCTATTTGAAGGAAAAACAGACCTTATTTCAGCTTGTTTCATTCTGTCTCCATGTTAAAGCCTTCATGGTCATCTATACATGGATTTTGTCGCTGTTGGCCTTTGAGAAACATCTGGCAGACATAGGATGAGAACCAGTTGAAACCAGCTGCCTGAACAGCTGTCACCGTCTTGATGGAGGTAAGGAGTTGGGTGCAGTAGCAGTCTTCAGGTGCTGCACACAAACTGCTGCTCTCCTGGTGAGATGGAGTTCATTAATGAAGAAGTTAAAACCAGGGCTGCTGGTGCCTTACCCCAGGGCCTGTGTGTCGGTAAATGGCAGCTCACATTGGTGTGAGGACAGATACAATAGTTTACGATTTCAACAGAAAAATTTCTATTTGTTTGGAGAAATATTTTACCAAATATTTTACCTTGGGTGAAAATTCTCTGTCTATTTTCATACTTCTCTCATCTCTGGCCCAAGAGCCACCTTCTTGACTGAAAGTAACACGGTCCGTGGTGGACTCGCTTTAAACAGAAGGTGACTACGAGGGAAGATTTCTGAGCTGGCAGGGCCAGAAGTATCATGCAGAGCAGAAACAAAGCCACAGCCTTCACAGTGCACCAAAGCATTCCTTGTGCAAAGCTGAGTGCTGATGGTTTCCCACTAGAATACTGCTTTCCAAGAAATAGTTTTCCAATTCATAATAAACCAAGGCTTCCAGTTTTAGAAGGCCACACATGCAAAAGGGGCCTATGGGCCTAATTATAATGCAAAGTTGCCTTAACCTATCTAAGTACAATCCTGTCAACACAAATTTCAGTAAGGCATGCGATGGCAAATGCATAGATCTAACATGAATAATTTTCTTTGAAAGAATCAAAATCTGGAGTCTGAAAACATTTTCCTGAATCTTTTTAAACTGCTTCACTGTTCCACAGTGGATGATGTCCATCAAATGGGATTGGTGTGAGGGACTAGACAGGTGTCTCAAACAGTAAAGAAGTCAGAGCCCCCTGCCTGGCACCTGTCTGTGTTTGTGTGGGGGTGACTCAGGGCTTTGCTGAGCCCCTGCCGCAGCCCTGCCCCGCTGGAGCTGTGGGGTGGGTAGAGCTGGGAGCTGTGGCTGCGAGAAGCTGGAGAGGGAGGGGTAACATATCCCCCCTGAGAAGACCCCACCATCCCCCAGACCCGTTCCCGGTCTGTGGCGGGGACTTGACTGTACAAAAGGTCTGTGGCGGGACCTTGACTGTCCAAGAGGCCCCCCCCCCGGGCATTTGCTGGCTCTTTCGCCCACCACTCGGTGATGGCTGCGAGTGCCGTGGTCGTCACTGGATCCAAGGGTGTGATCTTTCCGTTTTCTGTCTCTTTCCTTCTCTCTTTCTCTAGCTTTAACAGAAAGCTACCTGTGGCAAGGCTGGTTTCTTTTGCTTATTAATAACCCGTTGTTGTGAAGCGTGTTGACTGCGCTGAGTGGGCAATTGAAATACCTTGTCGTCAGGTGATTGATAAATAAAAGTGCTGCTCGGATCCTTGATGTAAGTCACCTTAATCCTGATCTAGGAATCAGCAAATCTGGGTCAACATCCTGAAAGGTCAGGACGTGACAATTGGCAAAGCCCCATGTTACATGTTTAACAAGCCATAGGAGTGGCAGCCTCACACAAAGGAACTTCCTCAAACCACTTCAGCAAGATTTGACAGTGTTTGGTTGGTTGAATCTGAGTTCACAGGTCAAATGGTAAAGGCGGAAATTCGGGAGATATATCTCAAGGAGAAAGCAGTAGGATTTCTCAACAAAGTTTCCAAATGCCTGGTCTACTTCATCACCTTTTATACCCAAGTGTTGGATTTTCTATTTATTTAATTGGGGAATATTCATTAGATATTCACTGAAAATAAACTTTGACTATACACTTCAGGGAGCTCTCATCTGCAAGTAGGCGGACTGATTTCTGCAAATCTCTAGTGAAAATTGTGGTTGACAGGAGGGAATGATTCCATTTTGCCACCACCCTATGTCCTTCATAAGGCCTTCACAGAATCACAGAATCATAAAATATCAGGGATTGGAAGGAACCTCAAAAGATCATCTAGTTTAACTCCCCTGCCAGAGCAGGATCCTAGAGTAGGTCACACAGGAACATGTCCAAGCAAGTTTTGAATATCTCCAGAGAAGTCTTCAAAACCTCCCTGTTCCAGTGCTCTGTCACCCTCACAGTGAATAAGTTTTTTCTAATGTTTTATGAAACCTCCTGTGTTCCAGTTTGTACCCATTGCCCCTTGTCCTGTCATTGGACATCACTGAAAAGAGCCTGGCTCTGTCCTCCTGACACTCCCCCTTGACATATTTATAAACACTAATGAGGTCACCCCTCAGCCTCCTCCAAGCTAAAGAGACCCAGCTCCTTCAGCCTTTCCTCGTAAGGGAGATATTCCACTCCCTTCATCATCTCTGTAGCTCTGTGCTGGACTCTCTCAAGCAGTTCCCTGTCTCTCTTGAGCTGAGGGGCCCAGAACTCGACACAATATTCCAGATGTGGTCTCACCAGGGCAGAGTAGAGGGGCAGGAGGATCTCTCTC
>NW_009699456.1:18119-33841 GCF_000703405.1 Apaloderma vittatum
CCCTTCTAATACACCCCAGGATGCCATTGGCCTTCTTGGCCACGAGGGCACATTGCTGGCTCATGGTCATCCTGCTGTCCACCAGAACCCCCAGGTCCCTTTCCCCTACGCTGCTCTCCAACAGGTCAGTCCCCAGCCTATATTGGCACATGGGGTTGTTCTTTACCAAGTGCCAAACTCTACACTTGCCCTTGTTGAACTTCATAAGATTTCTTCCTGCCCAGCCCTCTAGCCTGTCTAGGTCTCTCTGAATGGCAGCACAGCCTTCTGGTGTGTTAACCACTCCTCCCAGTGCTGACAGTGCCCTCTGTTCCCTCATTTAGGTCGTCGATGAATATATTGAACAGCCCTGGCCCCAGCACTGACCCCTGCGGGACTCCACTAGACACAGGCCTCCAATTGGACTCTGCCCCATTGACCACAACTCTCTGACTTTTTCCCTTCAACCAGTTCACAACCCACCTCACTACATGATCATCCAGACCACACTTCCTCAGTTTACCTATGAGGATAGTGTGGGAGACACTGTCAAATGCTTTACTGAAATCCAGATAAACTACATCCACTACACCTTCATTAGCACCTTGTATTTTCTCCTTACTTGAATAGTCGCTTGTATTCAAGCCTCTTTTGGGGAAACATGCACAAGGAAGGAAATAATATGATTAGCAGCAATTGGATTTAAACACAGTTTTCCACACTCCATACAACTCTTTAGTATTTAATTAGAAGGACTACTGTGATCAGGAATGAAAGACCTATGTGAATGACTTCCTGAGAACAAATTAAAGATTAAAACATGTGATTGGAAAAGGAAGTGGCTGGCTGCAAATCCTCTGTATGAACTGATTCTGCTACTTGGGTTATTTCAAATTTTTTGAGGCTGTCTCATTTCATTAGCTAGCAAAGGGAACTTATAAAAAAAAACTTAGCTCCAGTAAGCTACAAAAGGAGTTTTTCATTAAAATCATGTGCAATAAAACAATTCTGAAATCAGTAAAAAAAACTCAGATAAGTGAGTCATGAGAGTATTTCTGTTGTGAATGGAGACTATGCTGCTTTGTGAGATTCTTTGTCCGGCTGGACCGTAGCATTCCAGCAACGTACTTGTTACCCTAGAGGTTAAAGCTAACTCAGAATTCTGCAATAGTTTGGAGCTGGACACAACATTAATGAGGCACATTAGGACATTATTAACAAGAGGAGGAATGATGAAAAAAAGAAGTGTTTCAACAGCCAGAGCTGGTCAGAAATCTATGCTCTGCTCCACTGCTTGCTTTTGCAGCCAGGAACTCTGGTGTGATTTGGCATTTTGCATTTCTGCAGTCTTCCGGTATCCTGTGGGATAAGATAAAAAGCACAGAGCAGAATACGAGAAGGACAAATAGTGCAGCTGAACATTTGGTTTTCACCAGTAAGAGCAAAAGCAGTGAGCAAAAGCAATCCGGTGTTCAGGAAATGCAACAGGAAAATTGTAAGAAGTTTGTCAGGAATGAGGTGATTCGCCTTTTGGAATGCATGTGCTGGCACCTTGCTACCACCCAATGACAGTGGGTACCTGCTCCCATGAAGCACGTCAAGCCGAGCCTGTGAAGAGCAGGAGGTTGCTTAAATTCAGTTGTTAATCTTGCCTTGCCGTCTCTCTCTTTGAGCAAAACACCAGGTATTGCACTCAAAAGTTGTTATTCAAACACTGCTCAAACCCAAAGGCATATGGACCTGAGTTAAGTACTTGCCTTTTCACTCACCATGTTGAAGTAGTGCATCTCATGGATGTTAAAAGTGGCAGCAAGGGACAAAGCATGTGGAACTGCTCACTGCCTGGCACATTGCTTTATATGCAAAAAGCTGTATGGGTCATGACAAAAAGTAATTTTCCAAGTACCCTTTTGAGGGTTCTTTTGAGATGAACACAGAAATGTGCACTCTGCCACATCAGACAACTATGACATTCTTCTGTCAAGACATTGCAAAATTGTAGTGTCATAAAAAATCTATCTAATAAATGGCCAGGCAGACAGTATAAGCACAACAGTGGTAAAGTTGGAGAATTTTTCCACTGGTGAAGATACTGATTTAAATAACTGGGGAGAATAGCCGGGATGAAGAGTCTGATCCAACCAGGATGAAGAGGCTGATGAAGCATTCTACAAGTGGCTGGCAGAAATCTGAAAATCAACAGCCCTTGTTCTTATGTGAGACTTCAACTTACATCTGCTGGAAATACAATAAAGCAGAGAGGAAACAATCCAAGAAGCTCCTGGAGTGTGTGGAAGATAACTTCATGACACAGCTAGTAAGTGAGCCTACCAGGGCAGGTGCCTTGCTAGACCTGATGTTCTTAGAGGGCTGGTGGGTGATGTGGTTGGAGGCCAGCTTGGACTTAGTGACCATGAAAAGATAGAGTTTTTGATTCTTGGTCAAGTAAGGAGAGGGGGTCACCAAAACCACTACCGTAGACTTTCACAGGACAGACTTTGGCCTCTTCAGGACACAGGTTCAGAAAATCCCTTGGGAGGTGGTGCTGAAGGGCAAAGGAGTCCAGGAAGTTAAGAGTGTCCTTGCCAGTTAAGAGTATCCCTGCCCATCTGGCTGAGCAGGGAATGTTGCCTGCAACTCAGGGAAAAAGAAAGTTTACCATCTTTGGAAGAAGGAGCAGGCAACTCAAGAAGAGTACAGAGATCTAGTTAGGTTGTGCAGAGACAGTATCAGAAAGGCAAAAGCCCTGGTAGAACTCAGTTGTAAGAGATAATAAAATGACCTGCTACACCACCTGGACACTCACCAGTCTATGGGGCCAGACAGGACCTGGCCAGAGCGCTGAGGGAGCCGGCAGAGAAGCTTGCCAAACCACTCTCCATCATCTGCCAGCAGGTCTGGTTACAAGGGGAAGTCCCAGATGACTGAAGGCTTGCTAGTGTGATGCACGTCTATAAGAAGGGCTGGAAGGAGGATCCTGGGAACTATAGGCCTATCAACCTGACCTCAGTACTGGAGAAGATTATGGAGTGGTTCATCTTGAGTGTGCTCACATGGCACATGCAGGGCAACCGGGTGATTAGGCCCAGCCAGCATGGTTTCATGAAAAGTAGGTCCTGCTTGTCCAACCTTCTATGACCAGATGACCCACCTAGGGGCTGAGGGGAAGGCTGTGGATGTTGTCTACCTGAACTTTAGTAAAGCCTTTGACACCACCTTCCACAGCATTCTGCTAGAGAAGCTGGTGGCTCATGGTTTAGAAAGGTTTACTCATCACTGGGCTAAAAACTGGCTGGATGGCTGAGCCCAGAGAGTGGTGGTGAATGGAGTTAAATCCAGCTGGTGGCTGGTCACAAGTGGAGTCCCCCAGGGCTCAGTTTTGGGACCAGTCTTGTTTAATATCTTTATCAATGATACGGATGCAGGCATTGAGTGCACCCTCGGTAATCTTGCAGATGACACCAAACTGAGACGGAGTCTTGATCTGCTGGAGGGTAGGGAGGCTTTGCAGAGGGATCTGGACAGGCTGGACCAATGGGCCAAACCCAATTATATGAGGTTCAGCAAGGCCAAGTGCTGGGTCCTGCACTTTGGCCACATCAACCCCAGCAGCACTACAGGCTTGGGGAAGAGTGGCTGGAAGGCTGCCAGGCAGAGAGGGACCCGAGTGTGCTAGCTGATAGCTAGTTGATAGCTGAGCATGAGTCAGCACTGTGCCCAGGTGGCCAAGAAGGCAAACAGCATCCTGGTCTGTATCAAAAATAGTGTGTCCAGCAGTAGGGAAATGATCCTGGCCCTGCACTCAGCACTGGTGAGGCCACAGCTTGAGGACTGTGTTCAGTTTGGGGAGCTGCAGTATAAGAAAGACAGTGAGGTGCTGGATTGGGTCCAGAAAAGAGCAATGAAGCTGGTGAGGGGGCTAGAGAACAAGCCTTATGAGAGAAGTGGGGTGGTTTAGTCTGGAGGAGGCTGGGAGGAAACCTCATTGCTCTCTACAACTACCTGAAAGGAGGTTGTAGTGAGGTGGGTGCTGGTCTCTTCTGCCAACTTACTAGTGATAGGAAGAAAGGAAAAGGCCTCAAGTTGCACCAGAGGATGTTTAGATTCAATATTAGGAAAAATTTCTTTATTGAAAGAGTGGTGAGGCAGCCCAGGGAAATGGTGGAGTCACCATGCCTGGAGGTGTCCAAAAAATGTGTAGACGTGGCACTTCGGGACATGGTTCAGTGATCATGGTGGTGTGGGGCTGACACTTGGACTTGATGATCTCAGAGGTCTTTTCCAACCTTAATGATTCTATGAATCTATGATTTTATGATTAAGCTGAAAAATTATTACAATAAAATAATCAACAGAAACAAGCGATGGCAGATATGATTTAACTGAAAAAAAAGACAAACCCATGTTTCTCTGACATTAATTTTCACTCTCCCATTTTCTGCATCTTATTTTTTATTTGGAAGTCCAAATCTCTTTTGTGCCATCATCTCATCAGGATGACTTGCATATTGAATTTTTCAGTATTTTCCTAAACAAGTTTTTCTTCCTGAGCCACTCAAAGAGAGCTATAAAAAGAGGAAAAGAGGTAGATCAGGAATATCAACTAGCTGGTGCAAACGTTTTCCAACAAGTTTTGTTAAGAACTCCAACAGAAATATAACTGTTGTGTTTCCAGGCTCTTGACTGTATGAAGGACTTGGTTATCTCTCCAGCACCATGACTATGCAACTTTATCAACAATCTCTAGTATTTTTCAAAAATTTATTACTTCACCCTCTACCATTCAGAACTGTCACAAACAGGAAAAGGAAGCTTATTAGAGGTGATAAGACCTCTCACAGAAAACCAAGAATATGTCATAAATGGAGTACTCTGTGGCCCATTAGTGCCATTACGTGGCACTGAAGCAGAATGGCCGGGAACGCCCTTTGACTCTCACCCTCAAATTGCCTAGCCCAATTAAAAACCTTTTATGCCAACACTTACTCTGAGCATAGTAATTATCCAGCATTAAAACAAGCCACAATGTTTTTTGCCACATAGAAGCCTTCAAAATCAGCATCTTGCTTCTCAGAATTTTCAATTCCATAATAGTGTGTCACAAAGTTTCACAGAAGTCTATGCATTAACAGCTCACCCTTCCAATGTGCCTAAGTACCTTCCCATGCATTAGGGTTTTTCTTTATCATGTGTTTCTGTGCTATTGCAACACTGTTAGTATTTGGAAATGTTTTAAGATTTCTGGGAAACATTAACTTAGATAACAGTAATATCAGATCTACTTTGTAATCCCAGCATACAAACCTATTCTCTCCCCCCAGTGCTTCTTTATTACTATAAACAGAATCACTGAAGATACAAATATTTCACATTTAACAACAGGCAGTATTTATTATTGTAACTGAGAACTCTACAAACAGTATTGCACAAAATTATAGTGGACCAATCAACAAAACCATTTTCCTATGCAACTGTAAGTAGCACTTTAGCAGAAATTGAACACATTATGCATCTTCGTATAAAGACAATTTAGAGGATTATTTCATGGGAGTATGAAAGTGCAAACTTTCATTCAAAGCATATACAACAAACACACTAAAAGGATTGCTATATGTGCTACACGTCAAAAAAAACCCCAAACAGTAATCAATCCCCTCCACTCCAAAACACACCAAAACAAGTTAAATCAGTAAGTACTAGCATTTTTAGCAACCACCAGTGCTACCACATTCAAAGTTTTATCCCCAAGAAAGACGCAGAGAAATGCAATCTGAAGAAATGCCCTTAGCTTTGAGTTTTAGACATCTTAATGCAGCTCTATTACATTAACTGCCATTTGCTTGTCTGGCAAGACTGAAAGACTTATGGCACAATAAATGCACCCAGGCAGTGTATTACTGTAAAATGTAACTGTGTACAATAGTTGACTGTTGTAGTGAATAGTGTTTTCACAACAGAAGGTGATACAGTATACAATCAAAATTCAAGTATTTAACTATAGGTGTAGAAACTTTAACTTTTTGTTCCTGTACACTTTATAATACAGACAGTTCAAAAATTATATATTTTTAATTTTTATTCCTCTGTCTACAGCTGGGAAAAGGCATAGAGGGAAGAATAAAAATGTAGCTGAAATCCTGTGTCTTCAGCACATTGCTACTGGAAAACTGTCCACATCAGCATGACTTCTGGATTTTCAATGTGCAGCCTTAATGCTCTCAGTCCACTCCCATCCCAGCATCTTCTTGTCCTTGACTGTGAGACACCAATCCCTGCTGCCCCACACAATGTTTATTTCCACCCTTTTCACCTTTTCAATCAGTTGCCCAGGCAGATGCATTATCCTCTCTCCTGCACAAGAGAGCACCTTAGCTGCACAATGGACACAGAGATAAAAGGATGGAATGGTGCTTCTCTCACATCAAATTTTGGGAAGGCCTGGAGAGACTTATGGCTGAACACCAGCAAAGTGCTGAAGACTTTATAAGCTTGAAAAACAAAATTCTGATTAGGAGAAAGTAAGTTTAAATTACAAAGAAAAAATGGCCTCCTATAAATGCAATATTTTAATTAATATCTAGATTAATTTAAAACAATTCTGAAATACTAGGGTTTTTAAAATTATGTGTTTTCTCCTGTTACCAAATTACTTCAGCACAGGAGTTAAATAGAACTTACAACACGCTTTGGCAAAGACCCCTAGTACCTACATAAAACAGAGTTCAAGCTGTAATAAAATTAGTAGCAGATGTAACTACAATAAAAAAAGTAGTAAGAAGCTTAACTTCTCTCTCAAAAAAAAAGCATTCAAAGCTTTTGGTGCACAGACAGCACGTTCTGTGAACATACAGAATCAGAATCTGGATGCAGTTTTAGCAATTTCACAATTTAAGTCAAGAAAAACGACAAAATGTGCAAAGCAAGGCTTGTATGGATCCTTCTTTAGTACTCCAGTGCCTGCACGTATTTCACGTTCTTGAAAATGACCTTCTAATTACAGCAGAGACTGTGCCTTCAACAAGAAAAGGAGGAGAATCAAAATTGGCTTAGCCCATGTTCAAGTATTTCTATAAGCAGTGCTATGGTAGCCTACCACTAGATTAAAACACGAATTTCTTTTTGTACTTCCCTGGATTTCTGGGAAAATAAACCACTAGAAAATCCAGACATAAAAAGATGAAAGCATCAGAAAACTACAGAAACAAAGCAAGCATCTACTTAATCATAGTGAATTCTGAAGCTGAAGATTGTGTGCCTGTGTAAATAAATCTTCCAAAACAAACACATATAAATGGTTGGGGGGTGTTTTCACTTGTTTTTTTTTTTTCTTCCCCAAATTGAACACATAGGCAAATGGGTTTTGGATGGGGAAGCGGGATGAGTGGACAAAGAAAATGACAAAGCAAAAGAACAGTGAGATTTTATTTCCTTGGCATGTGATAGTACACAGATGTTACTACAGCACTTACTGTTCTTACCTTTCGGATCCCAACTCATCACAAATTACAGCATAACTACATTAGTGGTGAAATTTAACATACAATTTACATTTTCAAAATCATTTAGTTTTATTTTTCTTAATGGCAACCACACTCTATGCAGCCTACAAACCTGAAGAAAATGCATTTGTTTCTGAAAGCCATAATAGTAAGTGTTTTGGGGTGTTCAAAGTCAAAAAGTAGTCCTGAGATTTCAGATGTTAAAGCTTTCTCCACAGCCACATGTTCCTTTGATGTTTGGATTATTGAAGACAAATTCACTGGACAGTTTGTCTTCTACATAGTCCATTTCCGTTCCTAGAAGCGTCAGCTGTGCTTTCTTCTCAATAAACACTCTAACCCCTTCAAGGCAACAAAGAAAAACAAATTACATACAGTAAAATCATAATTCACTTTGAAATTCTCTTTTGACCAGTGATAAAATTTTTAACACTGGTGATAAACATGAAGACTACTAGTACAATGTAGTTTTCCTGGCCATAAGATGGGGCACTTTCATCGCTATTTTTACTCTGGCCACTTCCATTGCTATTTTTACTCTATGTATAGCTAGAACTGCTAGATGTGCGTACACGTGATGTATTTTTTGAGGGAGGATTTAAAAACATGATACACAGGCAAATAAGTTGAAGAACTTGGGAACAAATCTCAGCTTCAATGCTTAACTCCCATGCATTGCAGCCAGTAGCCTATAAACTGTTTCCTACCATTCTTAAAAGTCTGCGCATTGAACAAGACGCCCAAGAACCCTGAAAGGCCAAATGCTTCTCTCTCAAAACGATTATTTTTTTCTCTGTCAAAATTATTCGGTCTATATAAACTCTAACCAATACTGAATCCCATAATAAGGCAACTGTGTGAACTTCTAAAGATATCACAACCTTTACAGATTAAGAACTGGTAGTTCATTTTAAGAACTAGAAAGAGCTCCCTTTTCTAAAATATACAAACATATCTACCTCTCTGGAAAGTAACTGAACTTTAAAACCACCTGCCTGACACAAAGGTGTGTGCAGACTGAAGCAGCTGTCCACAGACTAGGAAATAATAAAAATACAAATTTTTTCAGTAAACAGCAGCAGATACTCATTAAGTTACATGGCAAGCTGTTTCTTTGCAGCAGGCATTGAGACAAAACATATTACTAACACAATTCCAGTCTCTGGGCAACTGAGTTGAATCTACACATTTTTCGCGTGAACTTAGACCATAACCAACAGCAAAGACTAAACCTAATAAGAGAGTTTACGGAGCTGATCCCTGAAGCAGTTGCTTAATACTTAAAAGCCAGAAAATTTGTTTTGGGATCCAAAGCTGCAAGCTCAATGTACACAGAAAGTCAAGAGCATTCACTAGCAATCTGTCTAGAAGCAACCAAAACACAAACAAGAGCAGACAAGCACACCTGAAACAGTGTCTGGCTTTGGAATTTAAGGTCTCCAACCTGAAGGAGGTAAATTGCTTGTATCTTCCATAAGATGCAAGCCAAGAAATGTCTTCTGAAAAATTTGTTTTCAGCCCCATAAAGCTAGACCAGCTCCGAGTCAAGCCAAAAAGGTAACTCCAGAATACAGCTGAATTTGAAATCAAGAGATAGCTGCACCATTAGGTGGCAGTCTGCTTCAATTTAATAATCTGCTTAAGTTCCAACTAATACTCAGTTTAAGAGAATAAACTCTCTGAGTTGGTCACAGGCAGAAGTTCACAGATGGAAGATGGGCTCTGCCTAGCAGCATAGCTCCTTTAAGAAAATGACTGTGATATCCCATTTATATTGAAATCTCTTACTTTACCATCAAATTAGAAGTAATATTGCTGATCATAATGTAACAGGGTTCAGTAACGCCTGAAGAAAACCCCAAACCACCCCCACCAAAAGAATTTTAGGAACTTCTAGAAAAACAACTGAAACCAAACCAAACACTGTAATGCTTCTGTAAAAATGGCTATTTGACAAAAAGACCACTGACAGAAATTTTTATAAAAATCGGAAAAATGTATAGAACTGTGCTGGTTTTGACTGGGGTGAAGTTAATTTTCTCCAGGATAGCTTGTATGGGGCTATGTTTTGGATTTGTGCTGGAAACAGTTTTGGTAACACAGGGACGTTTTAGTTACCGCTGAGCAATGCTGACACAGGGTCAAGGCCTTTTCTGTTTCCCTCCCCACCAGTGAGCAGGCTGGGGGCGCACAAGAATTTAGGAGGGGACAAAGCCAGGAGAGTTCACCCCAGCTGACCCAAGGGATATCCCAGACCACAGGAGCTCATGATCAGCACACGAAGCTGGGGGAAGAAGGAGGCAGGGGGGACATTCAGGGTGATGGCGTTTATCTCCCCATGTCACTGCTACCCATGATGGAGCCCTGTTTTCCTGGGGATGGCTCAATACCTGCCTGCCCACAGGAAGTGGGAAATTAATCCCTTGTTTTGCTTTGCTTTCATGGGCAACATCTCCTTTACTTGTTAAGCTGTCTTTATCACAACCTATGAGTTTCCTCACTTTGACTTTTCTGAATCCCCCCTGCATCCTATGGTGGGATGGAGTGATTGTGTGGGGCTTAGTTGCCTGTTGGGAGTTAAACCAGGACAGCAACTTCAGCAATAGAAGTACTGTGAGATGCTCAATGAAATTATCAGATAGCTTATATACCTGCATATGAAAACAATTTTTAAAATACTCTTAAATTAAAACCAGAGAACTCATCATTACAAAGCAACATAAAGGTCAAAAGTATAAAGAAGTTAAAACCAAATTACGAACCAATGAAGAAATAAGACTAGTTAGACAAGATAATCAGGAAAACCCCTTGCAGATAAAATCTTTACTTTGCAAACCCTTGGTCTAGGTATGCTGATAAAGTATTTCTTTATATACACATTGTTATGTGTTATTCTCTAAATATCTGCTATTAGCAGACGTGAATGATAGACTAGACTACCCTGGTGGCGTAGTTTGATACTTAGACACAGAGCTGCAGATTTTAAGTAGCTGGTTACTTCAGAGAGAAACCAACGTGACACCAATTCCCACACCAGAACAGCAGGATCTCTTGCTATAACTTGTTACTTCATTTGTTACTACTTAATTCTAATCTGTACCCTGGCAAGCCTGTAACAGGTTATTCTTCCCCACCTTCACTGAAGTTTGCTTTGCTGCATCAGAAACTCACCATCTTGAACTACTTCTTCATCAGAGTCTCCTTTCGATTTTGTATATTCTAACGTGTAAGAAAGTCCATTGCATCCTCTTGTACGAACACCTACTTTCACACCTACCTAAAAAAAACCAAACCACAACAGCAAAACCTAAGAAAAAAGTACGCAGAACAACAAAATGTTGACATTCATTATTTTCCACTGCCTCAAAACACCAGCAAATAATATATTAAGAGATAACTTTTTTCTTCCTTTTACAAAATTGACTGCCAAGGTTAAGAGCAAACATCAGGTATTTGCTACTTTGCATCAAGCCCTAGAACATGCTGAAGTTTTGAAGCATTAGACTGTTGGCACTCCTGTGGGTGCTTGGTCTCCTAAACAGAGTCATACTTCAAAACCAAATATTTTTTAACTTTAGATTGAAGCTTACTCAGATACTAATTCGGGTACTATGTTAAGATTATTGACAGTAATGTAATTAATTACGAACCTGTGAGGCCAAGACAAGAGAAGCTGCTAGATTTTCACGGAACTCTTGTAATGACACCATCAGAAAACTTATTTCTAAGCTGTGAAAAACATACTTCAACTTCTTCATTACCTTTATTGTCAGTCTCACTTAAAAAGCAATCCTCTTCTTAAAGTAGGTATGGTTTATTTGCTTACTGCTTTAATCAACCTTAAAAGCCAACCTAGTCAATGCCTGTAACATTCACAGTATCCAGCAAGTCTAACAATAAAAATCATGTATGCAAGTAAAAACTGAGAAAAGCTTTTGCAGAAACTGAAATCTATTAGTGCACAACAATCTTCCAAAGGTATCTATATGACCTCCAACCCACCAATGCCTCATAAATGAAAGAGGAAATTAAGAGGAAAATCATGCTGTCTATAATAAAAACATATCAAAACATCATCACCTGTCATCAAGTGGTATCTCAGATAAACCAGTGTTTTATCTTTTCAGACTGAACATTTTCCTCCAGAGGAACTGCTAAAAATAATGGGCTGGAAAAGGCAAACACCATTTCTAGCAAGGCAATGACTGACCAGCTAAGGTGTAGGTTCAGGGATTCCTTAGGATCATTTAAAACATTAGAAAAAAGTGTCTAGTTAGTTGCAGATGTGCAGAAAGCAAAAAAACCCCAATGGGCCTTGTATAAAAGTTAAAAGATAAATACTCCTCTTTAAATAATATTTACTGTAAAAAAGAAAATCTAATGCTTGATTTTATAATGGTTAGAAATCCACAATCTTGAGTGTTTATGGCTAAGAAGATGACAAGCTCAGTTACTTGGAGAAATGTAGACTACCTTAAAAAAAGCACACTTTGTCTAGTAAGTTACCAATGAATTACGTTTTCCAATGGGTATGAATCTAACTTGTTATACACTTCAGAATGAGAATTCCTACAGTTAGTTAATAAACTCTTGATATCAACGGCTGAAGACCTCTTTGACTACCAGAAGTCATCACTATGCCACATCAAAAGGCCTTGTTAAAATATATCTCAAAAATATTTTGAAGCCTCATTTTTTTCAGCTTTATTCATCTCAAAAGTAACTGTACAATGTAATTACACTGAGTTTTTCTTGCATTTCATCTCATGAAGAAACAAAGCCTCATCTATAAACAAGCTTACACATAACCCCTACAAAAGATGCCAAAATCTCTAATAACCTCAGTGTTTATTTCAAACTTCTAAATTAGTCAGAAATGCTCTGCGACCATGAACTGTGCTAACACCCTAGCACAAAATACAGGTTGGCCCTGGGTATACTTACATGCTCAGGTTTATCTTTCAGAAGCTGTTTTATCTTCTGAACAGCTGATGGGGTCTGAAAAAGAAAACAGTTCACATCAATTTGAAAGAGATTTTTTACTTTTAATATGTGCAGTGAATGCTCGCATACATTAGAAACATGAAGCTCTTACCACAAGCAGGCTTAAGCACACAAAGCAAACTACAAGTAGACTTACAGTAGAAAACCTTTTCTATTTACCACTATTCACCTTAATTTGTTACAGATTTGTTACAGAACAGGAATTAGCTGCTCTGACAAATGACTTGATTATATGCACTTAGTCTGCCCCTGTTCCTGCAGGGAACTGACTACTTTCCTGTGCAGTAATCCTCCTCATCAGCACAGCCTCCCAAATTCCATGGCGACAAGTAAATGCATCACCTCAATTAACAAAAGCATACAAAGTCGCCTTGGAAACAACTTATTAATCTGCTTCTGTAGATAACAAACTTCCATTATATATATATTTTTTAATTTAAATAAATACAGTTCTACGAGTGCCTCAGCAAAAAGCTGCCCCATAAGAGAGGACCACATTGATGTTCCCTCTTCTCCCGCTGCCTGGCCTCCATGGTCCCGCTTTCTGCAAAGGCTGCCTGCACATCAAAGGTGCAGGGTCTTCTCCTCACCCAGACTAGCAAGGAACAGCAGCTTCCCCCTAGTAAACTCATGAGGAGGAAGAACCATGAGAGTGGTTTGGGTTGGAAGGGACTTCAAAGATCTACCAGGGAAGGTGCCCTACTCGACCTGCTCTTTGTGAACAGAAGACTGGTGGGTGATGGGACAGATGGAGGCTGTCTAGGATACAGTGATCACGAAATGACTGAGTTCTCTGTTCTTACAGAAGCAAGGAAGCGGGACAGCAGAACTGTCACCTTGGATTTCCAAAGGACAGACTGACTAGTTTAGGAGACTTCCTGACATAGTCCCTTGGGAGGCAGTCCTGAAGAGCACTGGTAGGCTGGTCACTCTTTAAGAACGAAGTCTTAAAGGTGCAGGAGCAGGCTGTCCCCATGTGCCATAAGAGGAGCTAGCATCAGAGAAGACCAGCCCGGCTGAACATGGAGCTTTGGCTGCAAGTTAGGAGAAAAAAAAGAGAGTTTATGGCCTTTGGAAGAAGCAACAGAGCACACATGATGACTACAAAGATGTTGTGAGGCTAGGAAACAGGAGAAACTCAGAGAGTCCAAAGCACAGACAGATATTTTCTGGCTTCTGCTCTAAAAGACAAGAAATCTTTCTGTATCAGCAGCAAAAGAAGTGCCAAGGAGAGCCTCCCCCTTCTATTAGATGCAGGAGGAAACATGGTGACTAAGGATGAGGAAAAGGGTGAGATTTTTAACGCATTTTTTGCCTCAGTCTTTTGTAATAGGACCAGCTGTATTCTGGAAATCCAGCCCCCTGAGCCAGAAGACAGAGGCTGGGAGCAGAATGAACCCCCTGCAATCCAGTGACCTGCGGCACCACACAGATGTACAAGAGTCTGTAGGACTGGATGGAATTGACCCAAGAGTTCTAAAGAGCCGGCAGAGGTGCTCACTCAGACAGTTCCCATCATTTATCAGCAGTCCTGGCTGACCAGGTTGGTCTCAGCAGATTGCGAGTCAGCCAGCGTGACACCCATCTACAAGAAGGACCAGGAGGATCCAAGTAACAATAGGCCTGTCAGTCTGACTTTAGTGCCAGGGAAACTGATGCAGTAGATCATCCTGAGTTCCATCATGCCATGCAGGAAGGACAACGACATGATTAAGCCCTGTCTACCTGGGCTTATGAAAGGCAAGTCCTGCTTGACAATCCTCATCTTCTAGGACAAGGTGACTCTCTCAGTGGATGAGGGAAAGGCTGTGGATGTTGACTTCAGTAAAGCGTTTGACACCATTTCTCACAGCATTCTCCTGGAGAAACTGTCTACTCGTGGCTTGGAAGGCCATAGACCCTGCTGAGTCAAAAACAGGCTGAATGGCCAGGCCCAAAGGGTGGTGGTGAATGGAGTTAAATTCAGCTGGTGGCCAGTCACAAGCAGAGTTCCCCAGGGCTCAGTACTGGGGCCTGTTCTGTTTAACATCTTTACCAATAACCTTGATGAGAGGATCAAGAGCACTCTCAGTACATTTCTAGACACCACCAAACTGGGTGGACATCTTGATCTGCTTAAGGGTACGGGGGCTATGCAGAGGGATCCAGACAGACTAGATCGATGGGCCAAGACTAATCGTATGAGTTTCAATAAGGCCAAATGCTGGGTTCTGCACTTTGACCACAACCCCTCCCAGCAGCACTTGGAAGGAGTGGCTGGAGAGCTGCCAGGCAGAGGGACCTGGGGGTACCGACTGATAGCCAGCTGAACATAAACCAGCAGCTTGCCTAGGTAACCAAGGCAGCCAACAGCATCCTGACCTGCGTCAGGAACATTGTGGCCAGGGAAATCATTGTCCTCCTGTACTCAGTACTAGTAAGGCTACGCTTCAAGTACTATGTTCAGTTTGTGGCCCCTCACTACAAGAAGGACATCCACAGTTCTGGAGCATATCCAGAGATGGGCAATGAAGCTTGTGAAGGGTCTGGAGAACAAGTCTTATGAGGAGTAGCTGGGGGAACTGAGGTTGCTCAGCCTGGAGAAAAGGAGGCTGAGAGAAGACTTTATCACTCTCTACAACTACCTTAAAAGAGGCTGTAGAGAGGTGAGGATTGGTCTGTTCAATCAAGTAACAAGTTATAGGCAAGAGGAAACACCCTAAATTTGCCCAAGGGAAGTTTAGACTGGGTAACAGGGAGAATTTATTTACTGAAATGGGTATCAGGCATTGGAACAGGTTGCCCAGGGAGGTGGTTGAGTCACCATCCCTGGAGGTATTTAAGAGTTGTGTAGACATAGTGCTTAGGGATACAGTTTAGCGAAAGACCGGTAAGCGTTAGGTTAATGGTTGGACTCAATGATCTTAAAGGTCTTTTCCAGTCTGGGCAATTTTGTGATCATCTACTTCCAACCCCATGTTATGCACTGGGAGACCTTCCACTGAACCAGACTGTTCATAGCCTCATCCAATCCAGCCTTGAACACTTCCAGGAATGGGGAGTCCACAACTTCTCTGGGCAACCTGTTCCAGTGTGTCTCACCATCCTCACAGTGAAGAAATTCTTCCTAGTATCTGATCAAAATTTACCATCTTCCAGGCTAAAATGGTTACCACTTGCCAATACACTCCCTGATATACAGTCCCTCCCCAATTTTCTTGTAGCCCACTTTAAGGTACTGGAAGGCTGCTATAAGGTCTC